>NC_090760.1:62059973-62072473 GCF_036898095.1 Palaemon carinicauda | reverse complement strand
GTCGAAGTGGCGACAAAGCCACCCACCACCCACCACTCACTCGCGCCCCAACCAACGACTTCTACAGCCACTTACTACCTCCCATCCGCCGTAGTTTTGCTACTACCACTACAGATTCGGGGCAACTGAGAATAAATGTGCCAAGGATTGTCAGTGGCCAAATAATGTGTAAGTAGGCCATTGCTCGTGGGTGTGGCCTCCCGTGTTTCTAATCTTTTCTTTTTACATGATGCAGGACCGGCGTGCGATTTATGGTAGACACAGGTGTTTGTCGTCCTCTTTTGCCAAGTGAACTCTTCAGGACACGAAGTAGTCTGTCTACGTCTGCGGACGTCCGCTTGGTAGCTGCCAACGGATCTGCAATACCCACCTACGGTTACGAGAACCTCATATTATCGTTTGGAAACGATAAATTTAATTGGAAGTTTCTCGTTGCTGACGTCACGTTGCCAATCCTCGGTGCGGATTTCCTCTCTCATTTCCACCTTTTGGTCGATGTCGCCTTCTGACGATTGGTCAACGCAGACTCGTACTTGTCCACACCTCTTGCACCCGCCACCTCCAACCTGGTTCTCTACATCAGCGCACCCACGGATACCTACACCCATCTCCTTACGTCGTACATGGAAGTTTTCCGTCCAGAACTTCACCAAACGTCCACGGCTCCTGCCAAGCACGGTATTTATCACCATATCAAGAGGACGGGACCCCCAGTCTTTGCAAAATTCAGACGTCTGGCACCGGAACGACTGGCAGCCACCAAACAGACGTTCGCCGAAATGGAGGAAATTGGCCTTTGCCAAAAGGTATCCAGCCCATGGTCGTCACCCTTACACATCGATCTGAAGAAAGACGGCTTCCTCCGTCCGTGCGGGGATTACAGGAGCCTGAACAAGAAAACAGAACCGGATCACTACCCCTTACTAAACATCGCCGACGTGACCTCCTACCTGCACAAAGCGAAGGTTTTCTCTACGCTCTATCTCTTGAAGGGGTATTATCAGGTGCCTATGAACCCAGAAGACATCCCAAAGACCGCCATCACCACTACGTATGGTACATAGACCTTCAATTACTTCTGTTTTGGCCTTCATAATGCTGGGGTCACGTTTCAACATCTCTTGGGTGGCATCTTAGAGGACCGCCCCTTCTGTGTATGTTATGTGGACGACATACATGTGTTCTCCTCCTCAAAAGAGGAACAACTCCGTGTCCTGCGCATCGTGCTCGACCGCCTGCAACAAAACGGCCTTGTAGTCCGGTATGACAAGTGTATCTTTGGCGCCAACGAAGTATCGTTCTTAGGGCACCGCATCACTCCCGAAGGAATCCATTCCCTCCCTGAGAAGGTAGCAGCCGTTCAGGAATTCCCCGCATCCTAGACCGGCAAAGCTCTGCAGGAATTCTTGGGCATGATCAACTATTATCACCGTTTTCTGCCAGTCATTGCTGCAACTATTGCTCACCTCTACGCTTCCTTAGAGGGCAAGCCAAAGGACCGGAAATGGAGTCCCCTTCAAGAAGCGGCTTTCTGCAATGCAAAGAAGGCCCTATCAACCACTGCGACTCTCCCCTTTCCTATCCCACACGCCCCTCTCATTCTCTCCACCTATGCCAGCGATGTCACTATTGGTGCAGTACTCGAGCAGGTGGTCAATGGCTCGCCCCGCCCATTGGCCTTCTTCAGCAGAAAACTGTCCAAGGTAGAATCGGGTTATTGTACCTTCAATCGTGAATTGCTGGCGGTGCACTCTGCTGTCCGTCACTTTCGCCATTTCTTAGAAGGTACGTCCTTCGTCATTCGCACAGACCACATGCCTCTGGTGTACGCCTTCACTCGACAGTCTGACACCTAGTCCGCCCATCAACGCCGACATCTCTCCGCCATGGCTGAATACAATTGGACCCTTCCATACGTCCCTGGGAAAATGAATCTCGTTGTCGATGCACTGTCAAAAAACATGTTGGCTGCTGTTCAACTGGGATTGGATTACAACGCCTTGGCTGAAGCCCAACGACAGGATCCAGAGTATCAAACATGTAGGACATCCTGCACGTCCCTCCGTTGGGAAGACTTCCCCCTTGAAGACTCCAACACCACCCTCCTCTGTGACATCAGAATTGGTAGACCGCGACCTTGGATTCCTCCTCCCATGACCCGGCAGGTGTTTGATTTCATTCACGGCCTATCACATCCCTCGTGCCGTTCTACTGCACACCTGCGTAAGATGAAGTTCATTTGGCACAGCATTCCTAAGGATGCTAAAGATTGGGTCCGCACCTGTACTTCTTGCCAAACTTCCAAAGTACTTCGACACACGAATTCAGGAGTGGGCACTTTTCCTCAACCTCAGCTTCGTTTCGCACACATTCACGTCGACGTTGTACGCCCCCTACCCACATCCCAAGGACATCGTTACCTGTTTACCGTCATCGACCGCTCCACTCGTTGGCCTGAAGCCATTCCCATGGAAACTGCAACGTCCGCCTCATGTACATCTGCCTTACTCTCTGGATGGATTGTAAGATTTGGTATCCCTGAGCATATTACTTCTGACAGGGGAACCACTTTCACCTCTCAATTGTGGATATCATTAGCAAATCTCCTGGGCATCACCCTACATCAGACAGCTGCCTAAAACCCCGCTGCCAATGGAATGATTGACCATTTTCATTGCACCCTCAAAGGAGCTTTGATGTCCCGCTGCAAGGATTGCAACTGGTTTACTCAGCTTCCCTGGGTCCTCCTGGAACTAAGGACCACTCCTAAAGACACCTTCGATGTCTCGGCAGCTGAAATGGTGTATGGCGATCCGTTGGTCGTCCCTGCCGAATTTTTTCCTTCTACATCCACCTCCGACGATCTCCAGCGCATACGTCACGTCGTGGGAATATATACTCCATTCTGCCAGACTTACAAGCCCCCAGCAAAGCATCACATACCAACAGACTTGCACTCTGCAACGCACGTCTTCCTGCGCAATGACACTAGCAAGCCACCACTATCGCCCCCTTACACGGGCCCTTTCCTTGTGATCCGATGCAGTTCAAAAGCATTCCTACTAAATATTCGTGGCAAAGAAGACTGGGTCTCCATTGATAATCTAAAACCTTCTCATGTCCTGCAAAATGACCCGCCTACAGTTTGCCTCTCTAGATCAGGGCGCCCTATTTAACATGTACAGTATGCCATTTTTATGGGGGAGGCATGTACAAACCATGTGTCACACGATCGTACATAGTAACGACATTTCATTTTGGGTATATATTATAGCTTGTATCTTCGCTCTCCCCTCGCACTAAAAAGAACCTGAACTATGATGTATGTTTTTCTCACCATTAACAGTTAACAGATGCGGTGTCGGTTTGAACAGAAAATTTCCTGTTGCATTGAGTTTTTGTATATAAAGGAGAGTGTTCTGTAATAAAGTTACTCAGTTGCTTTCATCCTGTCTTTGAGTCACAACCTTCTCTCAGCACGTCACAGTAGCGAACCTGCCTTTTTATGAGAAACTAGGGTTTGATCCCAGTATGAAATAGAGATTTGTTTATTTGTGCATGAGGCTATGTTGATTTTCATTAATAAGAATATATATATATATATATATATATATATATACATATATATATATATATATATATATATGTACATATAATATATATATATATATATATATATGTCTGTGTGTGTGTCTGTATTACATCTTTTCTATAAACAAAATATATAACATTGAAATATGAAACAAACTGATCGTAAGAGCACAACTTTTGAATTCTTACTTCTTGAGAAAATCTTTAGACACATTATAGATTAACAATCATTTATTGGACAAACAATCCCCTAGTATATCATAGTAGAATAGAAAGACTATAATGCTTAGGAAATCATGATATATAAAATGCTTTCAAATTCTGCGTGAAATATTTGAAAGGTTGAACAATTCATAATGTAAAAAGCTTTTCTTGAAAACATTAAAGAAAATCGTTTATATACCTTTATGTTTCTCAAAATCAAAATTTGATACTGCTGGTATTCAAAGTCATTGAAGGTTATAAATAACTACATATTGCACTTAAAAATTCCGTTAAACACACCCACCACGAGAACTAACCAAGGTAGAGACCTGATATTTTAAAAGGCGGTGTATTTTCTATTAACGTTATGGCTATAGTTTATATGAATGTTCATGACCTATATTACTAATAGAACCAAAAATGTTTAAAGATATTCACATGTTTTTTTATTCAATATTATGTGGAGATAAAATAAAATGTTCTCACACAATAGAAATATCTTAAAAAATCTATTTAAATGGGGATTTACTTTTATTTGTAAACCAAGTAACAAGATAATTGTGTAAGTAGCAGTTTTAAACCATAGTTACCTAATGAAGTCCTCTTTCGTTAATGTTAGATGATGTTACCCTAGAAACATTGTTGATACCAATAGCTCACAGCTAAAGTGAACGACACTCATAGATAATTTTAAGGAAGATAGTGGTAAAGAATTTTAAAAGTTCTTTCAATAGCCATCATCGTATCAGATTATAAATGTAACTTGGATTAACAAATTTAATCAACCTCAAAATTAGTCGACTGCTATTTTCTAAAGGGTAAAGAGTATAAGCCTTTTTTTATGCAAGAAATTTGTAACTAAACGTTCTTTTAGATATTTTTTTTTTGTTTATAATAACATAATGCCTGGACATCAATATATGTTGATTTTTTTATTAGGCTCCAATAAAACTGTATTAGAGAAAATATTTGTTCAAACATTGCTTATGGGCCATTAGTGTCCTTTTTTAGGGGGTACAACAAATTTTAAAAGATGACAAGTGCTTTTCCCAAAAGGTTGGTACTAATAGGCAGTCAAATATCCTGCTCATAGGTTTGAGGAATTGATCATTCATTTATCCATCACATACCTATATTAATAATCATGCTTGGGCTGATATAAGTATTGTAATAAATTGGAGTATTTATAAATATTGTCATTGTTGAATAAAGAAATAAACAATAGGTTATATATAACTTTTGATGAATGGTCAAAGCAAGAATAATTTTCATCAGCATTACAGCTACGATCCATAATTACAGCCCTGTAGGATTTCCTGGAAAATTTTTAAGTAGTTTCTGTATGCGGAATTAAGAATTGAGTTTCACAAGTAGGACTATACAAAAAAAAAAAAAAAAAAAAAAAAAAAAGACTGGAAATCTGTGAAAAATATTTTCATTTCACCTAAATGATTGAAATGAAAGCATTTCATTCATTTTTCCTATCAAAAGCATATTTTAAAAATAGGACAAATCTTACACAAACAACAAAAGTTGCACCGTTTAACTAGTGGCCTATTGGGAAAGGTAGAAAGTTATTGTGAGCGGAGAATGTTTTGCCGAACAATGTCATCTACAGCAAAACGAAGTGAATAGATTATCAATTATTTGTAAATTATAGACAGTGAAAATTTTGGGATTATGAAAGACAGTAGAAACAATATTTAAAAGACAATTATCCCCAATAGTATGGTAATATTTCTCATATGTGGTTATGTCTATTTGTGCATCTGTGTGTAAAAGAGTTACAAGGATTTTGGATGCCTTAAAGACTTTTTAGTCCACCCAGGAGGACTCCATTTGTTCTTGAGTAAGGCGATTTCATTTAAACGTTTAGATTTTTTATTATTATTTTTTCTTGAACTAGTTTGGGCTACCGTGTTCCTGTTTACTACATTCACTGGAAAATTGTTCCATTTAATTGTATTTGGTATTTCTATGTGAAGAAATTACCACATTGAGTGGTTTTGAATTTTTCCATTCTAGTTTTTATTTGTTACCTCTGCGTTGATTTGTTTTGAGCGTGAATAGATTGTTGTTATCTACAGTTATTATTCCTTTATGACTTTTAAATGCCTCCATTAACTGTCCCCTTAGTCCTTGAGTTTGTTGATTAAATAAGTCAATACGTTCCATAATCCGTTTATATCCAAATTGCCTCAGTGTTGCAACTAGTTTGTTGGACCGAGCTTGCACTACTTCCAGTGTATTTATATCATTCTGAATAATAAAAGCGCAAAATTGAATTCTGTAATCTAGAGGGGGTCTTACTAGTGATACGTGCAGCTGTAGTGCAGTGTCTTTGCTTCTGTATTTGATTTTTTTTTTTTATGTAGCCTATTAGTTTTTGTGCTTTCTTTCAGCTTTTATGCTCCGTTTGGTGATCTTCAAATCTTTACTAATAATAATGCTGAGATCTTCCGCCTGGTCCACCCTAAAATATTATTGACCAATATTGAGTACTCTCTTTGCGAGTTGCAATAGCCTATGCGCATGACTACATTTCCACAGTTGAAAGGCATTTACAGTTTTCTAGACTCTTCTCCTAACTTGATTTGATCCTCTCTGAAGGCTTGTACGTCTCCTGAATTCGGAATATTTATGCCTAGCTTAGTATCGTCGGCAAATCTGGCTATTATACTAGGTAATCCTGAATCTATGCCGTTAATGTAAATCGGAAATAGTACTGGCTCAAGTGTGGACCCTTGAGGTACTTCAATTGTAACAGCTGCCGACGATGAGGCTTCTCCATTGTTTAGCACTGTGTTCCCTGCTTGACAGCCAGTCTTTGATCGATTCAGCTGGCTCGTCAATGATGTCTAGTACTCTAATTTTAACCATTATTATTATTATTATTATTATTATTATTATTATTATTATTATTATTATTATTATTATTATTATTATTTTGGAAGGACTTTGTCAAAAGCCTTATGAAAGTCTAGGTAAATTATTTCTATTGCCCGCTTTCTGTCATAAATGCTAAACATTTGGATTAACTCAACCATATTTGTCAGACAGGATCTCTTTTGTCTAAAACTACGTTGACTGTCTATCGGAGGATTGTTTTTCTTTATATGTGCTACTATAGAATCCTCTATAAGGGATTAAAAAGTCTTGCAAGGCACTGAAGTTAGATACACAGGTCTGTCGTTACCAGATTCTTCGTTCGGTCCCTTCTTGAAAATTGGATGAACATTGCCTAGTTTCCATCCTGAAGAGAGAGAGAGAGAGAGAGAGAGAGAGAGAGAGAGAGAGAGAGAGAGAGAATTAGGTAAGGAAATTTTTAATTTTCCAATTCTTTAAAGTTTACGAAATGAAATCAATCTCCTCCTACAAAGTTAAGAGCATGTATCATTCTTCAGTAATGTCTGGGAACAAGATCATGGGATATAATAAAAGCCCTTGATGGCTATGGTGAAGAGATTCATCAATTCAGTCATCTCCTACGATGCCGTCTTTCTACAGTAAGACTTATACGTTACTTTCCTTCGAAACCATCTTTTTTCTCTATCAAGAACATCTCCCAAGGTATTGTACTTGTTTGCGTTATCTCAGCATTATTTTTTTCCTTTTTACAATAGGGCTATTGAGTTTTGTTATTCAAGAAATTACAAACACCGTTGTTCTTTCTTATTCATTTAACTTCCCTGCAACCTCTTTTATCCTACCACGATTCCATTGCATACCATCAAAATTCCTGACTAATGTTTACTTTGTCGGATTGTTTACGGTTTTTTCAATGATTTTTCTCTCTCAATATTTCTTTCAATACCAGTATCGTTTAGGTAAATTTATGTTTAATTAGAATTGAAAAGAGAAATGCCAGCCTTTCATCATAGGTCTATTATGTGTACTTCTCTTTGAAGTCAGCACCACTGATGTTTGCTTGTATAATGTTATGACCACTTGCTATTCCGTTTATATTATCCTACCAAACTTATTCGTATATGACCTCCATTAAAATTTAAGTTTGATTTTCTTTCATATGATATTTTCTAATCTATATAAACACTCTTTTATAATTAAAGTTAATTGTTTTTTGGATTATATTCGAGCTCTCTTATTTGGTTTGTTAGATTAGTTGATACTGCGTAAATGAATACAATTTAGGGAGATAATTGCGAGTTAATCTTCTTGGCGTGTTTGTTACTTAGAAAGAATATCTAATTCTGTTGGAATTTAATTTAATTCCAACCTTACTTATATATAATGAACAAAACAATTATTCAAAAACCAAAACAACTTACATCAAATAGTAGATCTACTAGCAAAACTTTGTGACATTGCCCTACATTACCCTCTTCCCTAGACATGTCCAAAGATACAGAATAATATAGATCACTTATCACAAAAGGTTGACGATGACGTGTTCCAAAATTGTCGTGGTCTTGAAAATAGAACTTTTAGTTTTGTTCAGCGTTAATATTCTATGAAGATGCCGGCCTTCCCACAGTACTTTTTATTGGAACTGTTCATCGTGGCTGTGGTAACCTCGGAGGTAATTTACTTCTTACCTTTGACAGGTACATATTACGCACGCGCAAACTTGAGGCCTATGAGGCAATTACTAATTTAAGTCATTAAATTCATAAGTTTAATTTTATTATTCATTTTACTTATCATTAACACTAATAATTCATAAGTCTAATTTTATTATTAATTTTCTTATCATTAACACTAATAGTTACTATACTAAGTAGCATTAAGTTATTTACTTTTAATTTATTAAGAAAATTAGGTAAAGCTTCAAGTAAAGCTAACGACCGACCGGCTATTCCCCATAGTCGGACACAAATATCAATCCTTTCCGATTGAATTAATTAATTTAACATTAACTGTATTCCTTATAAGGAAACAGTTTTGCTTTCCATTTCTTCTGCAACTCTTACCTCTATAATTTATTTTTGGCTTCTAACAAGTCATGTATTTCATGGACTTCATGTTTTACTTTTCTAAACCTGATTTTCAACTTAATGCAAACTCGAATATGGTCACTAGGGGATGTTTCATCATACGTATATTTTTTTTATTTTTTATTGACGCTTATATCGCTTATACATATATATATATATATATATATATATATATATATGCATAGGTCATAGGTCTGCAAAAGTGTATCAGTTGTCTTCAACTACGGTAGGGTGCCAGTTCATGTTGAATTCCTTAAGTATTTGAATGATAGAAGCGAACAAATGGGATATCTTAGCGGTACTTTCGATAGAGTTGTGCATGAACTGCTATTTAAGGATTAACTATCCGTCTACATTGAAGATCAAGCCTTTCGGTATCTAGAAGAATACTTGGTTGACAGAAATCACTGTATAAATATTAGAAATAAATCCCTGGTTTATCCCAAGGATGTTTAATAGGCCCAATCTTATTCTGTAGTTATACTATTAGTCTATCAAATGTACGAAAGAGGGCTTAAAGTGAAGTTTAAATTATATGCAGATTATACACACTTTTACTTCATAAAATGATGTTAATCATGATACTGCTGAAACTTTAATCAAAATTTTTACCAGGTTTGGTGAATGAATGACTCATAAACACTTTTAAGAAACTTGGGAGACATCCAAATTATAATGAATAACAACTCAGTCTTGATATCTATTAAGGTTCATGACCTATGTGTATCTCATGATTTTTAAAGAATTCTCTGGATGAATATTCTGTAAAGAAACTTGTTATAAAGTATGTTATTACCACGACTGATTATTGCAACTTCATCTACCCAATGTGTAACTTCAGAAATTACAAAACGTAGTAAGCGGAAGAGTAAGAGAGATAAAAGGTGTACCACGTTGACGAAAAAAGATACTCTTTTACTCATTGAATTACAATACCTGACTATTAAAGAAAGAATAAAGATTAAGTCCTGTTCAATTACTTATCAAGTTATCAGGACCGCATGTCCAAAATATACAAGAGAATTGCTACACATACAGTTAACGAATCGTGTTTTAGAATTTTCAAATATTCGACCCGGAAACTATACAAGTTCCCATTGGACATAAAAAAGACTGAATATAATAAGGATATCAAGAATAAACGGAAGACTTTCTTACTTTTAAGTGTTTCGATAATGAGTATTTAACAATAACACGTAACATGCTGTTTGATACGTTGAATAATAAAGCATGTATACAATACATTGAGCTTGTAGGTCTTGTAGGGCAGAGAGATATCCTGTGTGATAGGGCCAGATAAACAACCCTTAAAGTCAAGTGAAATATATGCCCTTTGGTGGATGGTAGTCACTAGTGATAAAACATGAAAATAGGACACATTTGAACCAGTACCTGGAGGTTAAATGAATATATGAAACATGAATAATTGATAAGAAGCTTTACATAAAAACCTATTATGTTCTCATAAATGACAAGAATCTTGCTACTCTCCATCTTTATATTTTCATGACATCGTTTTGTCGAGGACTGATGTCCATATATAGAAATAATGGAACTCGGGAAGTTTTGTTGCAGAATTACTCCTTCATTGCTGACTCATAACATCTGATGAATAACATTGGCTGAAGCCATGGTGTTCCAATCCTATCTAAAATAACAAATGGAGTGTCAGCTTTAGGGGCGTTCTTCCTTTTAGCTGAAGGATAAAACAAGTTGTAAATGGTATCGCACATCCGAGTTTCCCGAGGTCAAAAATTAAATGATTACACTTGCATATTATGTTAGTAGTATTATGCATTCATCAATAGTAATATATATATATATATATATATACATATATATATATATATGTATATATATATATATATGTATATATATGTATATATATATATATATATATGTATATATATATATATATATATGTATATATATATATATATATATACGTATATGTATATATATATGTATATATATATATATATATATACGTATATGTATATATATATGTATATATATATATATATATACACGCTTACACACACACACACATATATATATATATATATATATACACGCACACACATATATATAATATATATATATATATATATATATATATCTAATACATATCCAGAATAATTCCTTTTAATGTTGTTTTTATTTTTTTAATGTAGATAATTCATATCCAAAAATAAGAAACAGATAAACAAACAAGAGAAAATGCATGTCTAATAAATATATCAAACATACAGAAAGTTTTTTTTTTTTATTGTCCTAATGTCTTTACATTCTATAAGTATCAGTATCCTGTAACCATTCTCTTTCACTAAACTATTTCTGAAGAGATAATTCATTCAAATTACGACACTCCGATGAGGGAAATGACCGGAAACTTGTCGAATGATCGTCGTTGAATTCCAATTAGGACCCCTGAGATACGTTAGTGATATTTCCTTCACTGGCTAATTTCATGTCTTCATGAAAGTCATTTAAAGCTTCTGCCTCCAGGAAGGCTCAAGGTTTTTCCTAAAATTGTTATTATTAGGAATGGATAAATAAGGGAAAAGACCAAGTTTAACTTCCCAAATTATTCTTTTTATATTCTAACAAACGGTAAAGCATACAATTTAAACAGCTGGTTGCTGGAGGCTGATTTAAATCATATTAAATAATATTTATATATATATATATATATATATATATATATATATATATATATTCAATATATGTATTTCTCACACTCGTATCTTGAAACAAAGCGTAAGATAACGACCACAAAAAGAAAAAAAAATAACTTAGATCATATCCCTGATATACATTGTGGAAGTATATACTGTAAGTATAGATTAATGTCTGAAGTGTTGCCGATATTCAGAAATCTCCGTTCACTTTGGCATGAAATTGGCAGACCAATCCGGAGCTTCATGGAGAATAGAGACTCTGCCGGGTAAACTGCCAATCTCCCTAGTTGGAAACTTGAGTTGTGTAGGTCCTTCGATCATTTCAAGTATTTGATTTTAGAAATAAAAAAAAAATATTGGATATAAGAGCTAAGAAACCAACAATGACTTTATATGAACATTATTTATCTCTCCCATCAACATAAATCATAACTTGATCATAATCCCTTTCGTATTAGATACTTATGCTGGACATGAATTTGAATCAAAACCGTAGTTATTATTATTATTATTATTATTATTTTTATTATTATTATTATTATTATTATTATTATTATTATTATTTGCTAAGCTACAACCCTAGTTGGAAAAGCAGGATGCTATAAGACCAGGGACTGCAACAGGGAGAATAGCCCAGTAAGGAAAGGAAACAAGGAAAAATAAAATATTGTAAATTGTAACAATAACAGTAATAAAATCAAAATAAATATTTTCTATATAAACTATAAAAACTTTAACAAAACAAGAGGAAGAGAAATTAGATAGAACAGTGTGCCAAAGTGTACCCGTAAGTAAAAGAAATCAAACCCAAGACAGTGGAAGACCATGGTTCAGTGGCTATGGCACTACCCAAAGACTAGAGAACAATGGTTTGATTTTGGAGTGTCCTTCTCCTAAAAGAGTTGCTTACTTTAGCAAGAGTCTCTTCTACACTTACCAAGAGAAAGGTAGCCCTTAGGTGAAGAAGAATTGTTTGGTAATATCTGTGTTGTCAGGTGTATGAGGACAGAGGAGAATCTGTAAAGAATAGGCCAGACTATTCGGTGTCTGTGTAGGCAAAGGAAAAATA
>NC_090760.1:62024973-62057473 GCF_036898095.1 Palaemon carinicauda | reverse complement strand
CAGCTGTCCACGATGGGGCTCCTCCATTGTTCAGCATTCTGTGTTCCCTGCTTGACAACCAATCTTCGATCGATTCAGCTAGCTCGTCAATATGTCTAGTACTCTAATTTTAATTTTCTTTTTAGGAAGGAATTTGTCAAAAGCCTTATTTCTATTGCCCGCCTTCTGTGATAAATGATAAACATGTGGAGAAATTCAACCAGAGTTGTCAAACAGGATCTCTTTTGTTCAAAACCACGTTTACTGTCCATCAGAAGATTGTTTTTCTTTATATGTTCTACTATAGAATCTGCCATAAGGGATCAAAAAATCTTACAAGGCACTGAAGTTAGACACACAGCTCTATCGTTACCAGGTTTTTCGCTCAGTCCCTTCTTGAAAATTTGATGAAAATTGCCTGGTTTCCATCCTTGAGAGAGAGAGAGAGAGAGAGAGAGAGAGAGAGAGAGAGAGAGAGAGAGAGAGAGAGAGTTGGGTAAGGAAAGGCTTTCATTTTCCCACCATTTTAAGTTTACAAAATCAAATTAATCTCCTCTTACAAAGTTAGAGGATGTATTATTCTTCAGTCATCTCCTACAATGTTGTCTATCTATAGTACGTTACTTTCCTTCGAAACCATCTTTTTTTTTTTCTGTATTAAGAACATTTCCTAAGGTACCGTACTTGTTTGTGTTACCTCAGTATTATTTTGCCTTTTTACCCATGGGCTATTGATTTTTTTTTTCAAGAAATCACACATCGTTGTGCTTTCTGTCTTTATCTTTTTATTTTTATTATTTTTTTTTTCTCCTGTTATTTTTTTTTTTTCAGCTCCCTGCAACCTCTTTGATTCCTGGACGATTCCATTTCATAACATCCAAATTCCTGACTTATGTTTACTTTGTCTAATTTTTCATTTTTTTTTTCAAAGATTTCTCTCTCTCTCAACTTGAATATTTCTTTCAATACCAATATCGTTTAGATGAATTTATATTTAATTAGAAGTGAAAAGAGAAATGCCACCCTTTCATCATGGGTCCACTTGGCGTACTTCTCTTTGAAGTCAACACCACTGATGACCACTTGCTATTCCGTTTATATTAACCTTCCAAACCCATTCGTATTTGACTTCCATTAAAGTCTAAGTTTGTATTTTTCGTATGATATTTGCTAATGTATATATACACTTTTTTATATTCAAAGCTAATTGTCTTCTGGTTTTTATCCAAGTTATTTTATTTGGTTTGTTAGATTAGTTGATACTGTGTAAATGAATAGAATTTAGGAGATAATTGCGAATTAATCTACCTGGCGTGTTCGTTATTTTGTAAGAATACCAATGTAATGTACTTCTGAAGATTTTCTAATTCATGTATATCATGTTTTACTTTTATAAATCTGATTTCAACTTTATTCAAACCTGTTTATTTTTTTCTTTAATTTTATTAACGTCTATATCGTAAAACACTTAGCATTTCATAATTCAATAATAAAAAAATCAACATGATATGCATATGTGAGTATGGCAGCATTTCCGTTCTTAAAACCAATAATGTGTAAAGGTGTAAAGGGAGTTGGGTCAATGTCCTCACGTGAGCAAAACTTAGACACATTAATTCTCTTCTCTCAGCTTGGGGTGTGGTTTACTTTATACTGAACGAAAAAACTACTCTGATGATTTCTTTCAAGTTATAAAATCTTTTTATTCATAAATATCAAATTAAGTACCTTTTTATGGTGAACTGCTTATGATATTTAGTCATATTTAATGTTAACTATTAGACATGTTTTTATATTTTTAAAATTAGACTACACAAAATATAATTTTTGATTCCCATCCCGTAGGCTTCTCTCCTACAGACAGAGACAAAGAGGAATGTTGAGAGGGTAATCAGATCTCATGAGTACTACTACCTATTTGAATATGTTCTTTAGCAACCATATGTGTGTATGCATTGTCCATATAATAACGATGTAAGAACTATTCATATATGTCATTATCATAAAGATTCTGAAGGGTCAGTGGTCAATAACTTCATAAAGTAGTGTGATTATGAATTCATTTTATGAATTAAAAAAATTATAATGTAATGTAGAAGGCAATTACACTTCTTTGCTTTATACTTTTTAGTCTCTACATATCTAATCACAGAAAAAAATTGAATCTAATATGAAGAATATTATTTTAAATCCTCTTGCTAGAGCTCAGTAATGATTGCTATCGATATATTATACACTGCGCATGTGGAACGAATGAGAAGTAAATTACTTTATCTTAAGTTGTAATGAGCCTATTTCTAGGTGGCGTGTGGAGACCTTTCTCAGCACGCGAAAGAAGTGCTTGTGGACCAGCATGGTCATTCAGCTTTGAGTAATCGTAGAGTTAACATCGGTTACCCAAGTGCTAACCTTAATCCAAAATAAAACTTAAGTAATAGAATGTATCTGTTTGCATTGGTGTTTTGTATAAAAGTAATGTATATATAGGAAAAGGTCTTTTCTACATAACTGACCTTATCTGCTTCCTACCGTTATCCCTACATTAAGGTCACCTTAACTATTATAACTGATGATAGGTCCATATCACAAGAGCAGAGCTGATAGTAAATATAAGGAATATGTATATTGTTGAAAATATGATGTACAAAGCTGTTGAACAAGTATATCATGAAATATTACTTTTAGTTTTCGAGCATACCTTTGTTGATATCCCAACAAATCATGAACCTTGTTACGTCTTTCGGTTCTTTAATTGCTGTAACACTTACTGAAATTTCCTTGAATTTCCATTGGTGCTTTTTATAGCTTACATACGTTCCTTTCCTAAGTGCCCTTACTTATAACATAATAAAAAAACTTATCTTTTTACCGGTTTTAAGTGGTTATCTTTTAGTTCCTTTTTCATCCTCCGGGTTTCCTTATGTTTGTCCCATCAATGTCTAAGTAGTAGCCTACTCAGAAAGCTCCTTAATCTCAACATTGTTCTTTAATGCTCGTTTGCTGATAAATAGTATCTTATCACTTGAACTTTCTTTGGTCTTGCAACAAAATTATAAAGTCTCACCTTGTTTTGACATAATCCATTTTGATCTTTGAAATCTATCTTCTGTCACTTTATATCCTTAGAAGACTTGCATATCTTTACATGTCAAATATGCACTGCTATAGCCCGTCATCTGCACCCTCAGCCTAACATGCCTCTACAAACCTCTCAAATCTTTTGATAGACGTATCCCTTTTGTCATGATCGTAGATTCGGGGTAGCTTAAGGTTTACAGTACTTGGAGCTTTATGCTTAATGGTTATACGTCCTAATGGAGTTCTACTATCATTCTCTGCCTGGAACCAAATCACTTCATGTTCATATGCTTCCCCTTGGGAAGTTTTTGACCCCTCATAAGTTCTCTGGCTTGCAGCTTTGATTATTTTTCTTCTACGCCCCTTTCTGGCTACTTTTTTTGCGTCTTTACGTTCTTACTGAGCTATGTTTGTTATCTATCTTTTTATTCTGAATGAAATTTGCTGACTTCGTTACTGCCAGTAAAAAATAAAACAACCCTAAGAGACTACTACTTCTAGATCCTAACTAATGGTTACCAATACTTTCCATCAAATGATGAGATATTTGATTGAAAGACCCTATAACAATGAAAAAATACAATGTTTATTACTGAGCTCATATACCTGGCAAATGAACTTCTTAGATATAATCCTAAAAGCTTAATTATAGTTAGAAAAAGTCTTGTAAAAATATCTTTTGGCAAAATTCCTTGAAGCGAACTACAAAAATTTACCTGATCTAGAAAAATTGTTGGTGTAAGACTAGTTATATCATAAGAGCTGAGTAAAGCGTATAAGATGTCGGGAATCTCAGTCATTACATAAATAAGTTTGAAAAACACAGTTCGATGAGAAAAATCAGGAAATAGTAAAAATCTTATCAAACATGATATAGAGATGAAGCCGTGAAAATTACCTGAATAATATCATGGCAGTAATTTTTAAGTGTGTTGGTGAGGGACGTGTGAAATTGAATATGTTAATCCCCTTTATTTTGTTGTGATTGTAGTCATATTTGGGTAAATAAATAAATAAGAGCATAATGAATCCCCAAGGAAAAGGCTTATATGTTTCAAATTAGAAACATGTATGTTGGCTAGGGCACCAGCCACCCATTGAAATACTACCGCTTCAGAGTTATTTGGTCCTTTGACTGGCCAGATGGTAGTACATTGGATCCCTCTCTCTGGTTACGGCTCCTATTTCGTTTTCTATACATACCCCAAATAGTCTGGCCTCTTCTTTCACATTCTCCACTGTCCTCATACACCTGATAACACTGAGATTAACAAACAACTCTTCTTCGGTCAAAGGGTTAACTGTAATTGTTCAGTGGCTACATACCTCATGGTAAGGGTAGAAGAGACTCTTTAGCTATAATACGCAGCTCTTCTAGAAGGACACTCCAAAATCAAACCATTGTTTTCTAGTCTTGGGTGGTGCCATAGCCTCTGCACCATGGTCTTCCGTTGTCTTGGGTTAAAGTTCTATTGCCTGAGGATACACTTGCGCACACTATTATATCTAATTTCTCTTCCTGTAGATGTTTTTTTTTTTTATTTCTATATTTCTATTTGAAGTATCAATTTTAATGTTGTTACTGTTCTTAAAATATTTTATTTTGATTGATCATTACGTCTTTTGTAGTTTATTTATTTAATTTCTTTCAAAGCAGGGATATTTTTTCGTGTTGGAACCCTAGGGCTTATAGCCTCCAGCGTGTCCAACTTGGGTTGTAGCTTACCTAGAAATCATAATAATAATAATAATAATAATAATAATAATAATAATAATAATAACAATAATAATAATAATAATAATAATAATAATAATAATAATAATAATAATAATATTATTATTATTATTATTATTATTATTATTATCAATAATAATAATAATAATAATAATAATAATAATAATAATAATAATAATCAGAAATTTTCTGTTCGGAATTTTGTGTTTCCCTGATATTTCTAATTTTGTTTTTTATTCTTTCTAAGAATAAAGACAAAGAAAAGAATTCAGGTTACTTTTTGCGCAACATAATTCCATATGTTACAGATCCATAATTATGCTTCCATTTAATAATTTTATAAATCAATTTAATATAAAAGAATAATTCAATCCTTAAAACATTGCTACGTTATAACCTTTAGTTCTGTCTCAAGTCGCTTCTGCTTAATAATTTAAGATCTGATTTGTTTTTTAGAATGATATTAGTTAAAAGGGCCACATTACATAATTGGATTATGTCTCAATTTAGGTTTACATCATATATCAATTATTTAAGGCTATTAAAGTAAATTTTAGCCCCCAATAAGTGAGGCAAGAATTCTTTCATATTTTTTTTTATATACCTTTTTGTTTATAATTTTCTCAATTAATGCAATTTCTGTTCGGTAGAGGTTTGTCCTTTGAAGCGTGCCCCTCTGCCATAGCATTAGCCTTCCCTTCGTAGGCAAAAGAACCCTCCTGTTTCCATTGGACATGTCGAAGACTCGCGCAGGAATACACTGGTGTCAATAGCGCCTACCCCGAAGCTCATCAAGCTTTTGTAGATCATTTATCTTGAGGCAAGCAAGGAGAATTCGATAGAAGATTGCTTTTCATGATAATCTGAAAAGAAGGCCTAAGTAAGGTGAGCACGGCGAGCTGAGAATTTATTTGTTATTGTTGGTATCCTGATTATTATTACCATTATTTCTTTTGTAGAGAAACTCAAATATTCGTGAACTTTCTGAGTAGATTTCAAATTTTAGGTTTTACTCCGATTTCTTGTATAAGATTTTATGACAATAAATCATCTCAGAAATAACTATTAGTTAAGCATAATTAGTGAAGGTTTGATAACGTGCACCAGTGTATAATATGGTGTTGAGGTGTCCTATTGCAAGTGACCTTGCCTGGTGATCTGCCTGACTAGGGTTTGAGTACTACTCAAGCTCGTTAGTTTCTGATAATGACTGCAAGTTTATCAACCTTGTGAACTAAGAATGTTAGGTATGGAGGAGCCATCAGCAGCCATTCTCTGGCCCTCCCTAGTCCTAGCTCGGATGGAGAGGGACCTTGGGCGCTGATCGCACACACACACATAAACACACACACCCACACACACACACACACACACACACACACACACACACATATATATATATATATATATATATATATATATATATATATATATATATATATATATATGTAAATCCATATCCATGTCAACATGGGGTTTTTCACTTTACTATAAAAATGTTCGTGAGAACACTTTACACAGCCCGATACTCTTCAGACGAGTACCTACTTGTTCTTGTGATCGCTCTAGTGGTACTGCTTATCCCTCGGAACAAGTAAATGCAACGATGCTCTGTCAATATGCGGAATTGTTAGATTTTGTGGAAATTTCCACTGTGATGGAATTATACTATCACCAATAGGTTTACAACACATCACTTTATCAGACTTAATACGAGTGACCTATAACAGAGTTCAGTGATCGCCCACCACAATTTATGATAGCCATAGTACTCTTTAAAAGGTCATTAATCTCACTGTATGAAACACATACTTCAACAAATTTTGCATACAAGGGTTAGGACACACACACACATACATATATATATATATATATATATATATATATATATATATATATATATATATATATATATATATATATATATATATATATATAACCTCCCACATTATCCACCACAGATGAAGCTTCATAATGCTGAATCCCCTACTGCTGCTACCTCCGCGGTCATCTAAGGCACTGGAGGAAGCTGCAGGGCCTACCGGAACTGCGTCACAATCGCTCGCCATTCATTCCTATTTCTAGCACGCTCTCTTGCCTCTCTCACATCTATCCTCCTATCACCCAGAGCTTTCTTCACACTATCCATCCACCCAAACCTTGGCCTTCCTCTTGTACTTCTCCCATCAACTCTTGCATTCATCACCCTCTTTAGCAGACAGCCATTTTCCATTCTCTCAACATGGCCAAACCACCTCAACACATTCATATCCACCCTAGCCGCTAACTCATTTCTTACACCCCTTCTCTCCCTCACCACTTCGTTCCTAACCCTATCTACTCGAGCTACACCAGCCATACTCCTTAGACACTTCATCTCAAACACATTAAATTTCTGTCTCTCCATCACTTTCATTACCCACAACTCCGATCCATACATCACAGTTGGTACATTTACTTTCTCATATAGAACTCTCTTTACATTCATGCCCAACCCTCTATTTTTTACTACTCCCTTAACTGCCCCCAACACTTTGCAACCTTCATTCACTCTCTGACGTGCATCTGCTTCCACTCCACCATTTGCTGCAACAACAGACCCCAAGTACTTAAACTGATCCACCTCCTCAAGTAACTCTCCATTCAACATGACATTCAACCTTGCACCACCTTCCCTTCTCGTACATCTCATAAGCTTATTCTTACCCACATTAACTCTCAACTTCCTTCTCTCACACACCCTTCCAGATTCTGTCACTAGTCGGTCAAGCTTCTCTTATTTTTTCTAGGTACATACTTTAAAGGCCGCTTATGAATGGCAGAGGCAAGGTACAGTGCCGATACCTTAGATACTAATCTCATATATATATATATATATATATATATATATATATATATATATATATATATATATATATATATATATATATATATATATATACATATATACACACACACACACACACACATATATATATATATATATATATATATATATATATATATATATATATATATATATATATATATATATATATGAGATTAGTGTCGAAGGTATCGGCACTGTACCTTGCTCTGCCATTCATAAGCGGCCTTTAAAGTATGTACCTAGAAAAAATCTTTCTTCCTCGATATCCCCATTAAGTAACTAATCTTGATGTTGTATCTATTCATTCACAGAACTTGTTATGATGACGAGTTTAATAATAAGCTTAATAATTTCAATAACAATAATCATAAAGATTCTAATAATGACAAAAATTTAGTTCTGATTTTGTTTATTCATTCCACTAAAGTAATGATTCCTTTAATATCGTCATGAAAAAGTAATCTTATCAAATGCATAAAAATAGTTGTAATTGTAAAAGCATCTATTTATCATTATTGTTTGTCATATATTTTGGGAATGAAGAAGATTCCTTTTTTATTCCTAAACATTTGTTATAATATTTTGCTTTTAACGTCATAAAAGTAAAATAAACATGATCCTTAAGTTATCTTCAACGAACCTCCTGTCCAAATAAGATTTTGAAAGGCAAATGTACCCTAAAATCGGTCTGGATGAATTTGAATTATAAATAAATATATGTGATATGCACTAGAGGAAAATATTGTAGGTAAAAGCATATATGATTTTCAAATTTTTCCATAAATTAAGATTCTTAGCTTAACTTAGTAACGAAGCATAAAAAAGGAAAAGTAGTAGTAATCCAAAATACAATAAAATTTTTAGAACTACTGAACCATTGCATAGAATTCTAACTCGAAAAAACCTGGAGAGCATTAAAAAGAAACGTAAGAAATAACTTAAAGTCTCTCTCTCTCTCTCTCTCTCTCTCTCTCTCTCTCTCTCTCTCTCTCTCTCTCTCTAGCCACTCATATGAGTAAAGCTCACCAAATACATAGCAACATTCCCAACTGCAAGATAAAGCTTAGAGTAATCCTTTGGTTTAACCAAGCGCAATATTTCGTATGATTCTTTGTGTTCTAATGATACAACCCCGAAATAAATATTTCTAAACAGACAAAGAAAAAAAAAGACAAACCATTTTGTATTCGACAAATGTTTCATATAATTATATTTAATCATGGTAAAAAGATATGTCATACAAAGTAAAAGAATATAATTTTGTTGTTAATTCTATCAAGGAAGATATAGGAGGAAGAAACAAGATGAGAGTTTGGTCTAAACTTCTACGTTATCTTATTTCAGCGGAGATATACGATGTACTATACTTTAAACTTTATTATATTGAAGTAATAACAATAATAATGATAATCCTTACTGGCTCATATGTAGTTAGTTTATTTACACTATAATAAAGGACCATGATATATGAGAAGGCTAAGTCGCCAGGCCCCGAGATAAATGAGGATATGTAAAGCACCGAAGTTTGGACGAAGAAACCTTAAATTCATTTTGTTTACCTATGCAGGAGACAATGCTGAAAGAAGCTGTACCTGGGCTGGACGATAAAAGGAATAAACGTGGCGTTTAATTCCTGTAAACTATCGTTTTTGGAAATAAAAAATAAAATACTACTACTACTACTACTACTACTACTACTATTACTACTACTACTACTACTACTAC
Organism: Palaemon carinicauda; assembly: GCF_036898095.1. Taxonomy (NCBI): domain Eukaryota; kingdom Metazoa; phylum Arthropoda; class Malacostraca; order Decapoda; family Palaemonidae; genus Palaemon; species Palaemon carinicauda. The sequence continues at coordinate 62,048,087 of NC_090760.1, read as the reverse complement.
TACTACTACTAATAATAATAATAATAATAATAATAATGATAATAATATCAAGCATCATTGCCATCATTCCCATTCCAATATGATTATTGCTTGAGAATGAAAAGATTGAAGTCTGCTTCACTGGAATGAAGGAACACAATAGGAATTGTCTTAATACGATTATGAAGAGAATGAAAAATGATGACAATATCGATTTAAAAATTGCTTATTAAAGGAATATTGATTAGATGTGAACTTTTTCAATTGCTCCCTTCAATATCTTGAGACGATGTCGCATCCACATGTATCTATTGAAAAAGAAGAGGGGGGCGATAATTCAGATAGACTGAAGAATAGGTAGATAAGAGAAGGATGATTAGAGGAACTGGGAAAGAGACGGAGATTACGCTAATATAATAAGGTATAATATGCGAGAGAAGAATACAAAAAGATTCGGTAAAAAATTTGAAATAATTACCGCTTAGCAAGTATTAAAGAAGGAAAATATTCGTAATACGACTAAAAACAGTAGATATGTAAAGAGGTGAAAGGTGGAAATATGAATAACCAAAAGATTCATAAGCAGAGTAGTAATGATAACAACTATCGCAAAGAGTATAATGTATATTAATAACGTCCATAACTGAATAGAAATAAAAGAAAGTAAAATTTTCACATAGAGAACAATAAAGAAAGGAACGAATGATGAGGTGCTTTTGGACATGAGTTATCAATTCTAACTTAAAAGGGGAAAATCAAAAGAACGGTAAAAATAATCAACAATCATATCAATTACTTAAGGAAAAATGTTAAGAGAAGTAACATTAATATAATACGAGAGTGGGATTTTAAATAATCGATAATAGTAATTATAACTTCATAACAATACCAATAATCATAACGATACACACAAAAAAAAAAAAAAAAAAATCAATCGGGTGAGACATCTATAGTTATAGAACAATGTTGCCGGGAAACAAATAGAAAAGATTTCAAAAACAACAAAATAATATATCAAAGTAAAGAAATAAAAATCATGAGAATTGAACGTAGTTGACACCATCTTTAGAAATAAGATAGAAGGAACTTCCAAAGTTCAAACTTATTGTAAAGGTTTCTCTGTTGACTAAGTTGGCATAAGCCTCGTTTTATAGTTTATATATGACTGATCTACTTTAAAGTTGTTTTTTATTTTTTTTATTATTTTATACATTTTTATCTTTTACTTCTCTTTTATATTTCTTTTCTTCATTTTTTCTATATTACATCTCATCAATAGTTTACTTTCGCTGTTGGAGCCCTCATGCATGTGGCATCTTATTTTTTCAGCTAAGAGTGTAGCTTGGAGAATAATAATAATAATAATAATAATAATAATAATAATAATAATAATAATAATAATAATAATAATAATAATAATAATAATAATAATAATAGTAGTAGTAGTAGACTGTTTTCCTAAAGTAATATCACCTTTCTTAATTTCCTACACAATGAGTTGGAAATTACATATTTCTGGACAATGCAAATAGGTCTATTGGAACATTTCTGGCCAAATGCACCACCGGATAATATTATCCTCTCTCTCTCTCTCTCTCTCTCTCTCTCTCTCTCTCTCTCTCTCTCTCTCTCTCTCTCTCTCTCTCTCTCTCTCTCTCTCTCTCTCTCTCTCTCTGGAATTTGTCAGTGGAACTGGCATAAGTTATTTAGTTTGATTGCAAGAAGCAGAATTAACGAATCCATCAATCACTAGAATTGCATTTCTAACCTCAACTTGAGGATTGAAGAAATTACACACAAACATATATCTGCCATTCATAGATAGATATATAATAAGTTTACTTCTCCTAGTTATCACACACCTTTTCGGAATTTACTCGTAGTTTGTCTCGTATTATTCTCAAATAATTGATTTTGTTGGAAAGTGTTTGAATATATGACCAGAAAACTCCTATTTCATCAGTTTTAATTTCCATGATCCTCTAAAATTGTTCTTAGTTGCTTATCAAATTCTTATTTCTTTCATTTTACAAATACTTCTATTTCATTGCATTTACCGTTTAAAGTTTTTTTTTATGAATATCCATATTTTTCATTTTTAGTTACTGAAACGCTATGGTAATGCTTTCTAACTTCATTCAATGTATAATTCCGTTGTTTATAAAATAGACATCTATGTGATCATTTTAATTTTAAGCACTGTGAATGGCAGAGTCAGGAGACAATCATAATGGCTGGGCAGGACATTTTCCTAAAGCACGGAGACAGTACGAATATACGTTTGTAGAAATTACAGAGGGAGCTAAGAATGTAGTGATGTCACCGCAGTCAGTAAATACAGTACAGGGAGACTATGATAATAGAAGGCTAAGTTTACGCTGTCTGGTATTCTGCAGAATATCCCTGCACATGATTGTAAAATACCTGCTTTGCATGGAAATTTCTTATTTCCTATATGGTATCTATCGTTTCCAGACTGTAGACATTAATCTCACAGGATAAAAACGTGTAAAATTCTAAGCTCCTTCCGAGCACGGATGAGTGTTATAATGACTGGCATTATAATTATGCTTTTGAATAATCATCTCCCTCTCTGTAAAAATGAAGGAGTTAGAAGAAAAACTTTACAGATGAGTTTCCTTGTTGTCTGTGATAAAGCTCCTAGCTTCTCTGTCTTTCTTGAAAAATCAGTATGTACATATGATGGAAATACAAGTATTTTCTACCATTCATAAGATCTTTTACTGTGTGTGTGTGTGTGTGTGTGTGTGTGTGTGTGTGTGTGTGTGAAGATTTCCTTGCTTTGTGCAAGACATTAGAAACTTTTAATGTAAAGTAAAAATTCCATTTTGATTTTATTTCAACCTAACTCTCTCTCTCTCTCTCTCTCTCTCTCTCTCTCTCCTCTCTCTCTCTCTCTCTCTCTCTCCTCTCTCTCTCTCTCTCTCTCTCTCTTCAAAATCCAATACTGTATGCGCATTTAGAAGAAAATACGAGTATTTTCTATAACTTATTAAGAGCATTTATAGGTAAAAATTTCGTTATTATTTTTCTTTATCACAGAACTTCAACATCTCTCTCTCTCTCTCTCTCTCTCTCTCTCTCTCTCTCTCTCTCTCTCTCTCTCTCTCTCTCTCTCTCTCTCTTAGATCTTCAATTGACCAATTTACAAAAAATAGTAAAAAAAAAATTCAAGTATTATTGGTAAATTTACTCTTCTGTTCAAACGGATACATTTGATAACCATTGAAGTGAGATATTTTCTTAACAATTATACATTATTTCAGGAACTATTTATTAATCATACGGACTGAGAGTTGTGATATGGAGATAAAGAATAAAAAAAAATCGTTTTGATCCTGATATTTGCCGTAATTTCTGTTAGCATAAACTTCATAAAAAAAAAAATCCTATTTTTCTTAAAAAGGTAATGCTTATCTTACTAATTTTCAGTCTATGCGTCTGTAGTTAAAATGATGTATCCATAGTGTATCCGCAGTTTTAGTACTGCCTGTGTACTCTTTCCGCGGCCTCCGTATATAAACATACATATACCAAGGCACTTCCCCCAATTTTGGGGGGTAGCCGACATCAAACAAATGAAACAGAAAAGAGGACCTCTCCTCTTTACGTTCCTCCCAGCCTGACCAGGGACTCAACCGAGTTCGGCTGGTACTGCTAGGGTGCCACAGCCCACCCTCCCCCGTTATCCACCAAAGATGAAGCTTCATAACGCTGAATCCCCTACTGCTGCTACCTCGGTGGACATTCATGGCACCGGGTGAAGCAGCAGGGCCTACCGGAACTGCGTCACAATCGCTCGCCATTCATTCTTATTTCTAGCACGCTCTCTTGCTTCTCTCACCTCTATCCTCCTATCACCCAGAGCTTTTTTCACTCCATCCATCCACCCAAACCTTGGCTTTCCTCTTGTACTTCTCCCATCAACTCTTGTATTCATCACCTTCTTTAGCAGACAGTCATTTACCATTCTCTCAACATGGTTAAACCACCTCAACATATTTATATCCACTCTAGTGCTAACTCATTTCTTACACCCACTCTCACCCTCACTACTTCGTTCCTAACCCTATCTACTCGAGATACACCAGCCATAATCCTTAGACACTTCATCTCAAATACATTAAATTTCTGTCTCTCTGTCACTTTCCTTCCCCACAACTGCGATAAATACATCACAGATGGTACAATCACTTTCTCATACAGAACTCTCTTTACATTCATGCCTAACCCTCTATTTTTTACTACTCCCTTAACTGTCCCCAATACTTTGCATCCTGCATTCACTCTCTGACGTACATCTGCTTCCACTCCACCATTTGCTACAACAACATACCACAAGTACTTAAACTGATCCACCTCCTCAAGTAACACTCCATTCAACATGACATTCAACCTTGCATCACCTTCCCTTCCCGCACATCTCAGAACCTTACTCTTACCCACATTACCTCTCAACTTCCTTCTCTCACACACCCTTCCGAATTCTGTCAATAATCGGCCAAGCTCCTCTTCCTCGTCTGCACCCAGTACAGAATCTTCCGCAAACAACAACTGTCTTACCTCCCATTCATGGTCATTCTCGTCTACCAGTTTCAATCCTCGTCCAAGCATTCGAGAATTAGACATAAATCCGTGCATCCTCCCTACTGTCACTCTTTATGCCATCATCCGTTGCATTGGTGCATAGGTGTAATAGGGACATTACATCTAATATTAACTATTTCAAACTTTGCACATATATTTCTGCTAGCGTGTTCAGTGGAATAGTAAAAACGAGTTTATTAAGCCGATGGAAAGTAAATCCTGCTGAATATATTCTTTTTATGGCATAAAACTGTTATTGTAGATGTCACCGAAGAGGAAAGCAATTTCATTTCCAGTTTAGTGGTAGAAACCTCTCCAAGACCAATTTATCTCGTTCGTAGATTGCACATAAATATCTTTGTCAGCAATTCCCTACCTTGAATAGATAGGGAAACTAATGTTTTAGAAGAATAGGCCCTATAGGCTACAACAATTGGATTTTAGGATAAAGAGTAAAACTCTTTGAAGATGATAAAATGTGAGCAACATTGGTGGCGTAAAATAAACTGCAGGGAAGAAGAGAATATGGAAAAGAAAACAAAGATATATCAATTATTTCAGTTGAAAATTAGATATGCTATGCGGACTACCGTAACTCTGAACAGTTTGGTCTGACTTCCATACATTTCCCAGGATTCCTCAAACCATCTTCCTTGAAACTGGTTTTGTGTTCCCAAATAGAAAAGATCCTTAAGGACACTGATGAAGTTTTGTATACATATATATTACAGAAGAATGTGTGTTTGTGTATGTGTGTGTCGAAGGTGTGAAAGTGATAATATTTTACATATAAATATGTATATCAAAGGTTCTGTGATTTTCGAAAGATGAATCGATCAAATTATCGCGTAATTTAGGCGTTTGAGTGCCTCATCATTGTGGAATTAATATCCATAGATAGTTCTGAAAAAAAAAATACCCAATTATTTTAGATTGCTTATTCTTTTAACTTATATGAGCCCCCCAAAAATATAGACAAGGAGAAAGAAAACCAAAAGATAGAATGTATCCAGAAATTGGATAACCAAATTCAAGGTGAATTACACAAATAGAGATATCTCAGCGTCCACCTTCCATCGATATTAATGGTCACGAAACCCTTCTCCTTCCCTAATTAATTGACACCAGACAGTCGTCGTATTTACAATCAACATCGCCCAATGAAGTGACCCGAATCTTATCGAATGACCCTTAATGAATCACTGATAGGAGTCCTTAGATGTGATTTTGATACCCTATTCGTTATAATATACCATCAATTAGTGACATCATCTTTACCATTTTCCGTTTTTGACAAATTCTACATTTATATCTATTTTAACAATTATATCATGAATCATTTCCTACTATTTCTTCAATATTATAAAGGTTAATATCTATGTTGCTTATTTTAAGTAGCAAATTATTCTTTTGATTAATGAATATTATATACTGCCGTAAAAAAAGGTTGCTCATTTTCATTAGAGTATGAAATAGAAGTAAAATTTAGTAGCTTATTATAAATAGCTAAGATATTATAAAACCCTTTTTTTTTTAAACAATAGGGCTTCGGTGTGGAAAATATTCTAGTGGGAAAATTAAATAAGGAAACAAATAGTATAGGGTGCCTATTTGTACTCTCAAGCAAGAGTACTCTAACCTAAGACAGTGGCAAACGCTGGCACAGAGACTAAGACACTACCCAAAACTAGAAAAGAATGGTTTGATTTAGGTCTGTCCTCCTCGAAGAGCTGCCTGTAATAGTTAAGGAGTCTCCTTAACCCATACCAAAAGAAGATTGACCACAGAACCATTACAATGAAGTAATAAACCCCTTGAATGATGAAGAATTTATTGGTTATCTTTATGTTGTCAGGTGAATAAGGAAAGAAGAGATTATGTAAAAAATGATACAGACTATTCAGTGTATGAGTAGGCAAAGGAGAAATAATTCGCCTCGAGAGAGAGAGAGAGAGAGAGAGAGAGAGAGAGAGAGAGAGAGAGAGAGAGAGAGAGAGAGAGAGATCCAGTGTGGTTGTAACTGGCCATTCAAAGGACCCAATAAATCTGTAGCCATAATACCTTAATGAGTAGCTGGTTTAGTTGGCCAGTTTACTACCTCAAAATCAATCACATAAACTATAAAGCATATAGTCTGTACATGGAGAGAGGATAATCAATTTAGACTTTCCTCAATTGCAGTGTTATTCAGAAGAGATTTCAGTCTTTTCGAAGAGGTATCCTTTGGGAGACACCCCAATGATAATCTTACTTTCTCGGTCGGATACAACTCAGAGGTCCACTAAGCAGTTTAATGGATTTGGTACACTTGCATCTTTTTTTTTTTTTTTTTTTTTTTTTTTTTGTGAAAAGCTTCAACAAGGAATCAATAAGACATAAATACCAAAGAAATTTTGTCTCCCTTTCTCTAGAACCAGTGTATCAAAAACCATTTTACTACTGGTTTTAATAAGAACTCAGTTTGAAGGAATGAAGACTAGGACCCAAAATTATTATGAAGCACAATTTAACAAGTAAGACGTGGTCATTGTCTATCTCCAAGTTCAATCGCCTGCTTATATTTCTGTTCCAATGGACTGTCCTTCCTCAGCTTGATGTCGGCTTTTGAAAATATTACAACTCACAGGTATGATTTGAATTGAAATTGTATACCCTGCCTTGTGATGTGTTTTATATATTTCAAGTTTCGAAAATAGAGCCAAAAGGAGGGATCTCACAAGTAAAAAAGTTCCCAAGTAGGAACTCCTAGTAATTAGTAGAGACTGGGATACGAGGAAGAAATATTATATGCATAAGAAAAATAAGTAGCCATAATAAAAAAAATCCTCTTTGCTATCTAGGTGGGGCAAAAAAGCAGGTCTTTTTGTAATCAAGGATTTTCTTACTTAAATATTTGGGCTCAAGGAAAATTATTAGATTTTTTGAAATAAGTTAGGTGAACTTGAAAAGTTATAGATGCAGTTGGTGGGGGGAATAGTGGTAAGTGTGGGTAACACTGGGTTTTCAAGAGAAATAAAAATGTGGCTAGTGGGGGAAGCTGGCATATCAGGATACTGAACGGGAGGAATGTAAGGACGTTTTCTTTCTCGAAGAAATTTCCAGCTATTAGGTGGCTGATGTTGGCATGAAGGTATGACTGAATGCTGACTAGGTGGCTTGTTGTATGGAGCAATCCTGTGTAATCTTAAATGTTATCTCTAATTCCAGGTGTGATTTAGAGGAGAGAAGTTGGGACATCTTGGATGGGAGGTTTTTCTTTATTTTCGAGTACTGGTCAAGTTCTGAGGTCAGCGCATTGGCTACAAATGGCTCAGATGACTGTGCCATTACAGTCATTACGATGGTGTCCAAAGATTTTTCAAACCTCAATGCTCAAGTTTTAACGAATTTGTCCGTTGAGGGTGGCACTGACTTCCCGTATAGGGCTTCCGAACTGTTTTCATTGCTTTCAGTCATTGTGGCGTATTCAAGTGAAGTGATGCGTTCAAGTTGAAGGATACAATGTAGTTTTAGATTACAGGTTTACCTAGCTGAATAGAAAACTTTGTCTGTAGAAATTTAGTTGGGTCCTCATTCTTTGGGTGGGATAATTGAATCACCTTTAAAGTTTGACATCACGGATTATGTTTATGATAGGCCTTAAGTTTACAAAGGTTACAACAGCAGCATAATAGGAAGTCCACACAGTTGAGGAAGTCTTAAACCTTTGTGGATACTGGAAAGGTTTCTTCTCCAGTTCATTATTATTTGGCATTTGGATTGGGGAGGGAGGATCTTTCCTTCGATTCCTCTGCATAGGTTTTAGGTCCTCAGAGGTGTATCAGTTGTCTTCAACTATGGTAGGGAGCCAGTTTATGTTGGTTTCATTAAGTATTTGAATGATAAAAGACACCAAATGGGATATCTTAGCGCTGCTTTCGATACAGTTGTGCTTGAACTGCTACTTACGGATTAACTACCCATCTACATTGAAGATCAAGCATTTGGGTATCTAAAAGAATACTAGGTTGACTGAGATCACTATCTAAATAATAGAAACAGTCATTCATTATAAGACCCAATAAACAAAAGTGTATCTCAGGGATGTGTACTAGGCACAATCTTATTCTGTAGTTATACTATTAGTCTATCAAAAGTACGACAGAGGGCTTAAAGTAAAGTTTAAACTATATGCAGATGATACACAATGTTACTTCTTCATAAAATGATGTTAATCATGATACTGCTGAAACTTTAAACTAAATCTTTACCAGGGTTGGAGAATGTAAGACTTTTAAACACTTAAAACTATAGGAAAATAAAAGTGAGTTTAATGTAATTGGATATAACACAGCTCAAGGAACTTATGAGACATCCAACTTATTACAAATAACAACTTAGTCTTGATATCTAGTAAAGTTCATGACCTATGGGTATCTCATGATTTTGTGAAGAATTATTTGGATAGATATTCAATAAAGAAACTTGTAATAAAGTGTGTTATTACCAGGACTGATTACTGCAAATTCATCTACCCACTGTGTAACTTGAAAAATTACAAAACTTAATAAACGGAAGAGTAAGAGTGATAAAAGGTGTCCCATCTCGAGGAAAAAGATATTCTTTTACCAATTGAATTTCAATGCCTGCCTATTAAAGCAACAATAGAGATTAAGACATGTTCAATTACCTATTGAGTTTTCAGAACCGGATGTCCAAAATATATAAGAGAATTGCTACACATGCAGTCAACGAATCGTATACATATATTAGTTACAGAAGGTTTGAATTATTGGAGCCAATAAGTATGTCCACAATAGGTTCTAGAGTTTTCAAATGTGAGGCCTCAAAACTATATAAGTTCCCACTGGACATCCAACAGACTGCATATAAGAAGGATTTCAGGAATAAACGGAAGACTTTCTTGCTCTTAAGTGCTTCGATAATGTGTATTAAACAATAACACATACTATGCTGTGTGATACGCTGATTACTAGGTATACAATACACTGATCTTGTAGGTCTTGTAGGGCAAAGGGATATCCTGTGTGATAGGGCCAGAAAAACAACCATTAAAGTCAAGTGAAATATATGCCCTTTCTCGGTGGATGGTAGTCACAGGTGATAAAACATGAAAGATAGGACACATTCAACCCAATACCTTGGGGTCAAATATATATAAAACATATATTATTGATAAGAAACTTTACACAGAATCCTATTATATTCTCATATCTGACAAGAATATTGCTACTCTCTGTCTTTATATTTTCATAACATCGTTTTGTCGAGAACTGATATACTGGAACTATGCCAAGATATTGGAGATCGTGAATCCCTCGGGAAGTTTTGTTGCAGAATTACTCCTCCATTGCTTACTCATAACATCTGATTAATGACATTAGCTGAGGCCATGGTACTCCAATCGTATCTAGGATAACAAATGGAGGATCACCATTAAAGAAACCCTTTCTGGTACAACTCAGGAACATAAATGGTGGTCTACCCTTAAATCTGCACTCTTTGGTGTAGATGCAACAGTTCCTCCTTTACTTAAACTAAATGGCTCAGTCACTCACTGTCCAAAGAAAAGGCAACCCTTTGGCTGATGTTTTCGACAGTAAAAAGAGTAATGAAAATCTTGAACTTCCTTATTCCTCTTTTCCTGAAGCTCAATTAACTAGTTTAGCTTTTCGATCTCCTGAAATTAAAGCTCTGTTGATGGACCTTGATGCTTATGGAGATGTAGACCCAAATGGTATTTTTCCTTAGTTTTTTATAAAGACTGCAGATTCCCTAGATCCAAAGTTATGTTATTTTGCAAGAAGAGGAACTTTTAGCACTTGTTGGCGAATTGGTTACTCCTCTATGTAAATGTGTTTGTGGTAACTCAAGTCCAACTGATTACCTCCTTATTTCCAAAACTCCCATATTATCCAAAATTTTTGAACGTCTTCTGGCAAGGTTTGCTAAAGGTAATAATCTATTCCCTAGTTTGCAATTTGGTTTTCGTAAAGGCCTTGGAGCATATGATGCCCTTCTTACAAAATCCAATGCTGTACAGAAATCCCTTGATTTTGGTCAGGAAGTTCGTATGACTGGCCTTGATTTAAGTGCTGCCTTTGACCGTGTTAATCATGAGGCCCTTGTTTTCAAACTCAAACAGTTGGGAGTGGGTGGGTCTCTTCTTAGCATTATTATTGAATTTTTAAGTAATAGATCTCAAAGTGTTTTTGTTGATGGGAACGATAGCGAGTATATATACATACATACATATACCAAGGCACTTTCCCCAATTTTAGGGGGTAGCCGACATCAACAAATGAAACAAAAACAAAAAAGGGGACCTCTACTCTCTACGTTCCACCCAGCCTAACAAGGGACTCAACCGAGTTCAGCTGGTACTGCTAGGGTGCCACAGCCCACCCTCCCACATTATCCACCACGGATGAAACTTCATAATGCTGAATCCCCTACTGCTGCTACCTCCGTGGTCATCTAAGGCATCGGAGGAAGCAGCAGGGCCTACCGGAACTGCGTCACAATCGCTCGCCATTCATTCCTATTTCTAGCATGCTCTCTTGCCTCTCTCACATCTATCCTCCTATCACCCAGAGCTTCCTTCACTCCATCCATCCACCCAAACCTTGGCCTTCCTCTTGTACTTCTCCCATCAACTCTTGCATTCATCACCTTCTTTAGCAGACAGCCATTTTCCATTCTCTCAACATGGCCAAACCACCTCAACACATTCATATCCACTCTAGCTGCTAACTCATTTCTTACACCTGTTCTCACTCTCACCCCTTCGTTCCTAACCCTATCTACTCGAGATACACCAGCCATACTCCTTAGACACTTCATCTCAAACACATTCAATTTCTGTCTCTCCATCACTTTAATTCCCCACTACTCCGATCCATACATCACAGTTGGTACATTCACTTTCTCATATAGAACTCTCTTTACATTCATGCCCAACCCTCTATTTTTTACTACTCCCTTAACTGCCCCCAACACTTTGCAACCTTCATTCACTCTCTGACGTACATCTGCTTCCACTCCACCATTTGCTGCAACAACAGACCCCAAGTACTTCAACTGATCTACCTCCTCAAGTAACTCTCCATTCAACATGACATTCAACCTTGCACCACCTTCCCTTCTCGTACATCTCATAACTTTATTCTTACCCACATTAACTCTCAAATTACTTCTCTCACACAGTCTTCCAAATTCTGTCACTAATCGGCCAAGCTTCTATTCTGTGTCTGCAACCAGTACAGTATCATCTGCAAACAACAACTGATTTACCTCCCATTTATGGTCATTCTCGTCTACCAGTTTTAATCCTCGTCCAAGCACTCCAGCATTCACCTCTCTCACCACTCCATCAACATACAAGTTGAACAACCACGGCAACATCACACATCCCTGTCTCAGCCCCACTCTCACCGGAAACCAATCACTCACTTCATTTCCTATCCTAACACATGCTTTACTACCTTTGTAAAAACTTTTCACTGCTTGCAACAACCTTCCACACACTCCATATAACCTCATCACATTCCACATTGCTTCCCTATCAACTCTATTATACGCTTTCTCCAGGTCCATAAACGCAACATACACCTCCTTACCTTTTGCTAAATATTTCTCGTATATCTGCCTTACTGTAAAAATCTGATTCATACAACCCCTACCTCTTCTGAAACCACCCTGTATTTCTAAGATTGTATTCTCTGTTTTATCCTTGATCCTATTAATCATTACTCTACCATACACTTTTCCAACTACGCTTAACAAACTAATACCTCTTGAATTACAACACTCATGTACATCTCCCTTACCCTTATATAGTGGTACAATATATGCACAAACCCAATCTACTGGTACCATTGACAACACAAAACACATATTAAACAATCTCACCAACCATTCAAGTATAGTCACACCCCCTTCCTTCAACATCTCGGCTCTCACACCATCCATATCAGACGCTTTTCCTACTCTCGTTTCATCTAGTGCTCTCCTCACTTCATCTATTGTAATCTCTCTCTCATTCTCATCTCCCATCACTGGCACCTCAACACCTGCAACAGCAATTATATCTGCCTCCCTATTATCCTCAACATTCAGTAAACTTTCAAAATATTCCGCCCATCTTTTCCTTGCCTCCTCTCCTTTTAACCACCTCCCATTTCCATCTTTCATTGTCTCTTCAATTCTTGAGCCAGCCTTGCTTACTCTCTTTACTTCCTTCCAAAACTTCTTCTTATTCTCTTCATATGAATGGCCCAATCCCTGACCCCACCGCAGGTCAGCTGCCCTCTTTGCTTCACGTAACTTGCGCATTACTTCCACATTTTTCTCTATATTTTTCATACTTCTCTACACTATTACTCTGCAGCCATTCTTCAAAAGCCCTCTTTGTCTCTTCCACTTTTACCTTCACTCCTTCATTCCACCATTCACTACCCTTCCTCATGCTGCCTCCAACAACCTTCTTGCCACACACATCACTTGCAATCCCAACAAAATTTTCTTTTACTAACTTCCACTCCTCCTCTAAATTGCCAGTTTCTCTTACTTTCACTTCGTCATATGTCATTTTCAACCTTTCTTGATATTTACTTTTTACTCCCAGTTTTATTAGCTCTTCATCCCTCACTAGCTCCCTTTTACATTCACCTACTCTATTCCCCCACTCTTTTGCTACAACTAATTTTCCTTCCACCAAAAAATGATCAGACATACTGTTAGCCATACCCCTAAACACGTGCACGTCTTTCAATCTTCCAAACATTCTTTTAGTTATCAACACATAATCCATTAATGCCCTTTCTACTACTCTTCCATTTGCCACTCTTACCCATGTATACTTATTTTTATCTTTCTTTTTGAAAAAGCTAGCACTTATCACCACCTCTTGCTCAACACACATATCCACCAGTCTCTCACCACTCTCATTTTCACCTGGTACGCCATACTTCCCAATGACACCTTCTACCTCTCCAGCGCCCACTTTAGCATTAAAATCACCCATGACAACTACATAATTCCTTCTACCCAGTCCTTCTACACACCTAGTTAATTCATTCCAGAACTCATTCCGCTCTTCTTCACTTTTCTCACTACCTGGCACATACGCACTGACAAACGCCCAACATTCCCTACCCCACCTAACCCTTACCCACATTAACCTAGATGATATCTCCTTCCATTCCACTACTTTACCTGTCATCCATTCACTCAGCAATAAAGCCACACCCTCTCTTGCTCTTCCCCTTTCAATCCCAGACACTCTACCAGACATTTCACCAAACATCACTTCACCCTTTCCTTTTATCTTCGTCTCACACAAGGCCAATACATCCATCCTTCTATTCCTAAACATACTTCCAATTTCACATCTTTTACTCTCTATCGTACTGCATCCACACCTAATTAGTAAAACCAAATTATTACAAAACCAATAGAAAATGATTATACAGTATTTAAAATTTTATTGATGATATATACATATATATATATATATATATATATATATATATATATATATATATATATATATATGTATGTATATATCTATATATATATATGTATATATCTATATATTCATTTGTATATATATATATATATATATATATATATATATATATATATATATATATATATATATATATATATATATATATATATATCAGCTATTGATTTATTCCGTGGAAAGCGGAGTTTCATTATGAATAATAGTACCAGGGTTATGATATACATTTTTATTGCTTAGCTTTCGGAAAATCTATTTCCATCATCAGAGCCTAAAATAGGATATATTGTATAAGTTAAAACATATTATGATGAATATTTAAAACAGAAAATTTAAAATGAACATACAAAAACTTTATGAAATAAAATAAGAAATTAACATAAAACTATTAAATCAATCTAAATACAAAATAAGAGATCAAAGCGCCAGCGCTATAAACTCACATGAAATAAAATTAAACACAATTTAATTCATACGTTGTCCGGCCCAGGTTTGGTTTCAGTTTGTGCTGGAATATTGCCTCCATTATTACCAAGTCGAGGTTACTCTGCGAAGTGGCTAAGATGGAAAAATTCCCCTTGGACATTGGGTGGTCCTCACTTATGGAATGGTCTCTGATGGCTGAATGGGGTGGTTTTGCCATATAATTACCCGTTCTAGGTGAACGACCAAGGGAATTTTTCCATCTTAGCCACTTCGCAGAGTAACCTCGACTTAGTAATAATGAAGGCAATATTCCATCACAAACTGAAACCAAACCTGGGCCGGGCAACGTATGAATTAAATTGTGTTAAATTTTATTTCATGTGAGTTTATAGCGCTGGCGCTTTGATCTTTGATTTTGTATTTAGATTGATTTTATAGTTTTATGTTAATTTCTTATTTTATTTCATAAAGTTTTTGTATGTTCATTTTAAATTTTCTGTTTTAAAGATTCATCATACTATGTTTTAACTTATACAATGTATCCTATTTTAGGCTCTGACGATGGAAATAGATTTTCCGAAAGCTAAGCAAAAAAGATGTACATCATAACCCTGGTACTATTATTCATATATATATATATATATATATATATATATATATATATATATATATATATATATATATATATATATATTTATATATATATCTATATATTCATTTGTATATATATATATATATATATATATATATATATATATATATATATACACACACATATATATATATATATATATATATATATATATATATATATATATATATATATATATATGCATATATATAGATACAAAATATATATATATGTCTGTGTGCATTTATATATATATATATATATATATATATATATATATTTATATTTACATAT
The DNA here is from genome assembly GCF_036898095.1 of Palaemon carinicauda. Classification (NCBI taxonomy): domain Eukaryota; kingdom Metazoa; phylum Arthropoda; class Malacostraca; order Decapoda; family Palaemonidae; genus Palaemon; species Palaemon carinicauda. Next base: position 62,032,623 of record NC_090760.1, on the reverse strand, counting down.
ATATATATATATATATATATATGTGTGTGTGTATATTGTGTATATATATATATATATATATATATATATATATATATATTTATATATATATATATATATATATATATATATATATATGTGTGTATATATGAATATATATATGCATATATATATATATATATATATATATATATATATATATATATATATATATATATATATATTTATATATATATATATATATATCTATATATATATATATATATATATATATACAGTATATATGTATATATATATATATATATATATATATATATATATATATATATGTGTGTGTGTGTGTGTGTGTATGTGTGTGCGTGTATATATATATATATATATATATATATATATATATATATATATATATATATATATGCATATATATATATATATATATATATATATATTTATATATATATATATATGTATATATACATATATATAATTATATATATTATATATAATATATATTTATATATATATGTATATATATATATATATATATATATATATATATATATATATATGTATATATATATATATATATATATATATATATATATATATATATATATATATATATATGTGTGTGTGTGTGTGTGTGTGTATGTATATGTATGTTTATGTCGATTTTTTGGTAATAACTAGTGAAAATTAGGAAGAAAATTCCAAAGTAGTGTTTTTGAGGAAAAGACGCTTTGGAGAGGGTTGGCTTGAGGGTAAATATGGATGTCAATGAAAATATGATGGGCAGTAAGGAAGACAGGAATACGATGCTTATACAGGAGAGTAAAGACAGTTTTAAAATTCAAGTACTTGGGATCTACAGTACTATTAATCGGAAGGGAGGATATGAGGCTGAAGTTGAGAATAGGATAAAAGCAGTTTGGGGGAAGTGGCGGGAGGTAGAAGGAGTAATATGTGATAACAAAATGCCAATCTAACCAAAAGACACTATATACAACACAGTAATACAACATGGGTATAAAAGAGGAAGCAAAATTTGAGACGACAGTTATGAAAAAGATTAAATGGATTATGGGAACATCACAGCTTGAAAGACTAGAAAATGATGAAATAAGAACAGTAGCAAGCATAGTAAAAATTACATAGGTGATAAGTGTAAAAACATTAGATGGTCTGGGCACATATAGAGAACTGACCAAGGTAAAGACCTGATATCTTAGAAGGCTGTGTATTTTCTATTAACGTTATGGCTAAAATCCTCTTTATATGAATGCTAATGACATATACTAGTGATAGTGGCAAAATGTTTAAACCTAATCGTAGGTTTTTTCAGTATTATGGGGAGAGAAAATAAATTGGTCTCAAAAACTAGAGATATCTTACAAATCTACTTAAATGGGGATATACTTTTATTTTTATAAACTAAGTAACAAGATAATGGTGTAAGTAGCAGTTTTAAACCATAGTTACCTTATGAATTCCTCTTTCGTTAATGTTAAAAAATGGTGATACCAATAGCTCACAGCTAAAGTGAACGACATTCATAGATAATTTTAAGAAAGATAATGGTAAAGAATGTCCAAATGATTCTTAAGTTCCTTCAATTGCCATCATCGTATCAGATGATATATGTAACTTGGATTAACACTTGGATTAACAAATTTAATCAACCTCAAAATTAGTCGACTGCTAATTTCTAAAGGGTAACAAATATAGGTCTTCATTATCTGCAAGAAATTTGTAACTAAACGTTCTTTTATATTTTTTTCTTTATTTATAATAGCGCAAACCCTGGATATCAATATATGTTGATCTTTTATTAAGATTCAATAAAACTCTATTAGAGAAAACATTTGTTCAAACATGTCTTATGAGCCATTAGTTTACTTTTTTTTTAGTTTATTTTTTTCGGTACAACAGAATTTAAAAGATGGCAAGTGCTTCTCCCAAAAGGTTGGTACTAATAGGCATGCAAAATTTCTGCTTAGAGGTTTAAGGAATTGATCATTCTTTTATCCATCGCATACCCATATCAATAATCATTCCTAGGATGAAATAAGTGTTGCAGTCAATATAAATATTTATAAATAATGACAGTGTTGAATAAAGAAACAAACAGTGTGATATACATAACTTTATGGTGAATGGTCAAAGCAAGAATAATTTTCCTCAGAATTACAGCTACGATCTATAATTACAGCCCAGTAGGATTTTCAGGAAAAGTTCTAAGTAGTTTCTGTTTATGGAATTAAAAATGGAGTTTCATAAGTAGCATTATTACCCCCCCCCCCCAAAAAAAAAAAAAATACAAAAGTTAAGAAGCTGTAAATCTGCGAAATATATGTTTATTTTACCTGAATGATTGAAATAACAGCATTTTATTCATTCGTCCTATCATAAGCATGTTTTGAAAATAGGACAAACTTTATACATCCGACAAATGTCGCACCGTTTAACAAGTGGCCTTTTGGAAAAGGTAGAAAGTTATTGAGAGCAGAGAATGTTTTGGCGAACAATGACCCCTACAGCAAAACGAAGTGAATAAATTATTAATTATTTGTAAATTACAGACCATGAAAATTTTTGGAATATAAAAGAGAACGTAGTGAATCATGTGCTTCCTATTTAGATGGTAATTATCAATTGAAAAGGGACAGTACAAACAATATTTATAAGACAATTCTCCCCAATAGCATGGTAATGGTTCTCAAATGTGGTTATGTCTATTTGTGCATCTATGTGAAAAAGAGTTACAGGGAGTTACAAGGCTTTTGGAAATTACCACATTGAATGGTGTTGAATTTTTCAATTCTAGTTGGTATCCGCTACTTCTGTGTTGATTTGTGTTAAGCGTGAATAGATTGTTGTTATCTACATTTGTTGATCCTTTAGGACTTTTTAATGCCTCCATTAACTGTCCCCTTAGTCCTCGAGTTTGTTGATCAAATAAGTCCATACGTTCCATTCTGCGTCTATATCCAAATTGGATTAGTGATGCGACTAGTTTGGTGGACCTATCCTGCACTGCTTCCAGTCTATTTATATCATCCTGAATACTAAAAGCGCAGGATTAGACTCTGTGTTCTAGATGGGGTCTTACTAGTGATGAGTACTGCTGTAGTGCAGTGTCTTTGTTTCTGTATTTGAATTATTTTATATGTAACTTATTACTTTTTGTGCTTTCTTTTCAGCTTTTATGCTCTGTTTGGTGAACTTCAAACTTTACTAATAATAATGCTGAGATCTTCCGCATGGTCCACCCTAAATATTCAATTGCCCACTAGTGAGTACTCTCTTTGTGAATTACTATAGCCTATTTGCATGACTACATTTGCACAGTTGAAAGGTATTTGCAGTTTTCTGGGCTAATCTCCTAACTTAATTTGATCGTCTGTTAAGGCTTCTACGTCTTCTGAATTCGAAATATTTATGCCCAGCCTAGTATCGTCGGTAAATTTGGCTATTATACTAGTTAATCCCAAATCCATACCGTTAATGCAAATCTTGAATAGAACTGGCCCAAGTGTGAACCCTTGAGGTACTCCGATTATAACTGCTGCCCACGATGAGGCTTCTCCATTGTTTAGCACTCTGTGTTCGCTGCTTGACAGCCAGTCTTTGATCGATTCAGCTTGCTTGTCAATGATGTCTAGTACTCTAATTTTATCCATTATCTCAATTTTTTTTTTTTTTAGGAAGGACTTTGTCGAAAGCCTTTTGAAAGTCTAGGTAAATTATTTCTATTGCCCGCCTTCTATCAAAAATGCTAAACATGTGGCGAAATTCAGCCAGATTTGTCAGACAGGATCTCTTTTGTCTAAAACCACGTTGACTGTCTATCAGAAGTTAGTTTTTCTTGCCAGGCACAAAAGTTAGACACACAGGTATTTCGTTACCAGGTTCTTCGTTCCGTCCTTTCTTGAAAATTGGATGAACATTGCCTGGTTTCTATCCTCAAAGAGAGAGAGAGAGAGAGAGAGAGAGAGAGAGAGAGAGAGAGAGAGAGAGAGAGAGAGAGAGAGAGAGAGAGAGAGAGAATTAGGTAAGTAAGTGCTTCCAGTTTCCAATTCTTTAAAGTTTACAAGATCAAATTAATATCCTCTTACAAAGTTAGAGGATGTATCATTCTTCAGTAATGTCTGGGAAGGAGATCATGGGATAAAATAAAAAGCTCTTGATAGCTATGGTGAATAGATTTATCAATTCAGTCATCTCCTACGATGTTGACTTTCTACAGTAAGATTTATACGGTACTTTCTTCGAAACCTTCTTTTGTTTTCTGTATTAAGATCATTTCTAAGGTACCGAACTTGTTTGTGTTACCTCAGTATTAGTTTTTTCTTTTTTACAATAGAGCTGTTAAGTTTTGTTATTTGAGAAATTACACACCGTTGTTCTTTATTATCCTGTTTTTTTTTTTTTTTTTTTTTTTTTCCAGCTACCCGTAACCTCATTTACTCTACCTCGATTCCATTGCATAACATCCAAATTCCTGACTTATGTTTACTTTGTCTGATTGTTTATGTTTTCTTGAAAGATTTTTCTTTCTCAACTTGAATATTTTTTTCAATACCAATATCTTTTAGGGGAATTTATATTTGATTAGAAGTGAGAAGAGAAATGCCAGCCTTTAATCATAGGTCTATTTGGTATACTTCTCTTTGAAGTCATCACCACTGGTGGTTTTTTGTATAATTGACCACTTGCTATCCCGTTTATATCATCCAACCAAACGTATTAGTATTTGAACTCCATTAAAGTCTAAGTTTAATTTTTTTCATATGATATTTGCTAATCTATATGTACACTCTTTTATATCTAAAGTTAAAGTTTTTTTTGTTTTATATCCGAGTTATCTAATTTAGTTTCTTGATTGGTTGATACTGCATAAATTAATATAATTTAGGAGATAATTGAAAGTTAACCTACCTGGCGTGTTTTTTACTTAGTGAGAATATCTATGTAATGTACTTTTGAGGATTTTTTAATTCATGTATTTCATGTTTTACTTTTCTAAACCAAATTATCAACTTTATTCAAACTTGAATATGGTCCCTAGGGGATTTTTCATCATACGTTTATATTTTTCTTTTCTTTTATAAACGTCTATATCGTAAAAAAATTAGCATATCATTATTTAATAATAAAAACAATAACAAAATATGCATATGTGAAAAAGGCAATATCCCCGTCCTTAAAACCTATAATATGTGAAGGTGGAAAGGGAGTAGAGTCAATGTCCTCACGTGAGCAAAACAGACATTCTCTTCTATCGTGATTGGGGTGTGGTTCACTTTATACTGAACTAAAAACTACTCTGATGATTTCTTTTAAAGGTATAAAACCGTTTTATTCATGAATATCAAATTAAGTACATTTTTACGGTGAACACCTTATGATATTTAGTCATATCTAATATTAAATATTAGAGATATTTTTTATATGTTTAAAATTAAAATACACAATTTATCAACTGATTCCCATCCCATAGGCTCCTCTCCTACAGACAGAGAAAGAGTGGAATGTTGACAGGGTTATCAGATCTCATGAGTACTACCTATTTGAATATGCTCTTTAGCAACCATGTTTGTGTATGCATAGACTATATAATAACAATGTATGAACTATTCATATATGTCATTATCATAATGATTCTGAAGGGACAGTGGTCAATAACTTCATAAAGCTCTGTGATTATAAATTCCTTTTATGAATTAAAATAATTAAAATTTAATGTAGTAGGCAATTGCACTTCTTTACTTTATACCTTTTAGTCTCTACATCTCTAATCACAGAATAATTGAATCTACTATGAACAAAATTATTTTAAATCCTCTTGCTAGAGCTCAGTAATGATTGCTATAGATATACTGTATGATACTCTGCGTATGTGGAACAAATGAGAAGTAAATTATTTACCTTGAATTGTAATGAAGTTATTTCTAGGTGGCATGTAGACTCCTTTCTGAGCACGCGAAATAAGTGCTCGTGGACCAGTATGGTCATTCAGCTTTGAGTAATCGTAGAGTTAACATCATTTACACGAGTGTTAACCTAAATCCAAAATAAAACTTAAGTAATAAAATGTATTTGTTTGCGTTGGTGTTTTGTATAAAAGTAACGGAATTATATATAGGGAAAGGCCTTTTCTAGATAACTGACCCTATCTGCTTCCTACCGTTATCCCTACATTAAGGTCATCTTAACTATGTCACCTGATGATAGGTCCATATCACAAGAGTATAGTTGATAGTAATTATAAAGAATATGTTTATTGTAGAAAATATGATGTACAAAGCGGTCGAACAAGTATATCATGAAATATTCCTTGTTTTTAATATATATGATGTAATTTTCCAGCATACCTTGTGGAGGATTGATTTTTGTTTCATTTTTTTTTCTTACTTTTTGTTTGCCCAATCCAGAGAGAGAGAGAGAGAGAGAGAGAGAGAGAGAGAGAGAGAGAGAGAGAGAGAGAAAGAGAGAGAGAGAGAGAGAGAAGTAGTTAGTGTATTGATTGTTTGTTGTGACAAAGACTGTTGGTATAAATGAGTGTTTGTTTATGTTTTAGCTTGGTTAGGACAGTGGTGCATGTCTTGGTTAAATGCTTATTTTGATTTGACTGCAGCTAGAGGTAGTTGTGTGAATGCTGGACTATTATCATTATTATAGTATTTCGACCAACGTGGAGTGTTGATTTATTTTTTTAGCCGTAATTCCTCCTCTGGAGAGAGTTCCCTTGAATGTGAAATTTATTGTGGATGACCTGGCTCGTTTAAGGAACTTGATTGTGTTTAGACTGGTTTAGTTGATCGACCGACTGTTGATGACCTGGATTGCCTTCAAGAACCTGAGTTGATTGTTCTTGTGCTGTAATATTATGACAACGATGATAATGATTATGATAACGCTCACGACCCAGATCAATTAATAGTATGGTGTATCAATATCTATCAGTGTTCCGGTTGAGATTTTGGGCTGTAAAAGACTGTTGGTAAGGAAATGCTTTAATTTACCAATTCTTTAAAGTTTATAAAATGAAATTAATCTCCTCTTACAAAGTTAGAGGATGTATCATTCTTCAGTAATGTCTGAGAACGAGATCATGGGATATAATAAAAAGCTCTTGTTGGCTATGGTGAATAGATTCATCAATTCAGTCATCTACGATGTTGTCTTCCTACAGTAAGACTGTCACGTTACTTTCCTTTTAAACCCTCTTTTTTCTGTATTAATACATTTTCTAAGGTAACAAACTTATTTGTATTACCTCAATATTATTTTTTCATTTTTACCATAGGGCTATTGAGTTTTGTTATTTAAGAAATTCCCAACCGTTGTTTCTTTCTTATTTATTTATTAATTTATTTATTTTTTTCTTTTGCTCCTGTTATCTTTTTCAGCTCCCTACAACCTCTTTTATTCTACCACGATTCCATTGTATATTATCAAAATTTCTGACTTATATTTACTTTGTCTGATTGTTCATGTTTTCTTCAAAGATTTTTCTCTCGCAGCTTGAATATTTCTTTCAATACCAATATCGTTTAGGTGAATTTATATTTAATTAGAAGTGAAAAGAGAAATGCCAGCCTTTCATCATGGGTCTATTTGGTGTACTTATCTTGAAGACAGCACCACTGATGGCTGTTTGTATAATTG
>NC_090760.1:62009973-62014973 GCF_036898095.1 Palaemon carinicauda | reverse complement strand
CTTCGATAACCGGATCCCTCGGGAATCTTGAGTAATCGATGTAATTGCCCTAAGCTCAGTGATTGGAAGATGGTAGAAAGTCCTATTGTGAGAATGCATTGTGTCGCAACAGCTGTTAGGTAGAAAATGTAGTTTCAACAAAGTAAAGAGTACATCAAACTCGCAACGGAAAGGGATAATTAAGCATGTGGAAAGAAAACATCATCCAATAATAGTTGCTCTACTATACGGCTAAGAATAGATTTTATAGGATGAGATGTACTTATTTTATAGACCAAAATCAAATTACCATTAATAACACACTCATTATGTAAGGGGAAATTTATCAGGAATACACAAAGAAACCAATTACCAATTTTGAATATAGGTAGATTTAGTAGTAAGATGAAATCGACTCGGGTATAAAGTTGTTAGTCAGATTGTGACAAGTAAACATTTATGCGACAATTAATTACAGAAAAATACATATTACATGATTCAACTTACAATTTTTAACGCTAACCAAATAAAAAAAATCCGAATTCTTCATCAGGTTCGCAAAGATATCTCTCTCTCTCTCTCTCTCTCTCTCTCTCTCTCTCTCCTCTCTCATATTTATACAGCCAACACACGAATGCCTACGCACTTGCAAACAAACATAAAAACAAACCTGCTTAGAGAAGGGACGACCTTAGAACATTATAGAAATATTACCAGCTTCTTCTATTCCTTATTATAGAAAATCATTAGAAATTACATCCTAATTATAAAGGCTATTCACAAAGAATCTAATCTCATACGACGGATGACATAGAAAATCAAAACTATTGATATTAATATTAGGGGAAAAGCAAAATACAAAAAAAGTAATGAAGAGATTAGCTGATAATGAAAAATACATTCCTACTATACTTGATTTCAGTAGAGGCTTTAACGAAAAGGCCTTTCTTTATAAGATGATTTTTAGGTTTAAATGCTATGTGAATTATTCACCACCTTTAAAAGGAAACACTGTCGACTGAATTTCAAAAATCATTAAGTACTTCACCAATGAATGTCCCAATAACTGTATCAACGGCCTCCCAATTAAGCAGTCTATTTTGACGTTTAATTTCCATTTCACAGCTAAAATTCCTATCAATCAAGACAAAGTGGGCAGAGATAAGCTATGCATTTAACCTCTAGGGTATTAAAATTTTCATAAACAATTTTATCACAAATGGATATATAGTAATATATAATGTAATTTTATATACTATTATTCAATTGCAAAAAAATTGGTTTATTGAGAAAGTCATTCGAGAGTTTTGGTGATCAATCCATTCTGATGAAGTACTTCAATTCTTTCATTTTACCTTGTTTCGAGTATTGTTCTGTCTGGTCTTCAGCTGCTGATTCTCATCTTGATTTGTTGAACAAGAACTTACGGTCTATTAAATTTCTTATTCCAGATCTAGATAAACAATCTCTGGGCACTATTTAAAGCTAGGTAATGCTTTCCTGGTCTTGGTGTCATCCTTATTCCTATCCCTTTTCTGCCAACTCCATATGAACTTCCTAAGTATATATATATATATATATATATATATATATGTAGCCTTAGTCTAAAGTTTCCTTACCAATCCCTTTACAACGTTTTTCACCTAGGGCCAAGATATGCAAACCATATTTCATAAATTAACTCTCCACTTGCTCTAACTTACCAATCTGATTTATGGTGCTAGCATTCCAATACATATTTTAAATTTTTCTTTAGTAGTTGTAAACCACGAGATTATTAGTAATCTGCTACACCCCGGGATTGGGGACCATTCTGTCATCTTCTCTTTCTATGACTGACTAATCTATAGAGGATTCATTGACTAGATACATCAAAGGATAGCCAGTTCCTTGTGATGTGTAAGAGCCTATCTAACTAAGGCAAGTGACCCCTACCGGTCCATTCTTATTCTACGTGAGATCAACCGCCAGCCGAAGAGACAGTTTGTCCATCACATTAAACCTAATCCGTCACCCCTGCTGACAGTGACTTTATCGAGATTAAGGGGGGGATTTTCCTCCAAAACCAAAGCTCTCATTACTCCACCAAGTTGCTGGGTGGAGTATAACCGTTAGCAAACATGGATTGCTAAGATATACCGCTTAGCATGGTATATATACATTAATATATATATATATATATATGTATATATGTATATATATATATATATATAATATTAAATATCTCTCTCTCTCTCTCTCTCTCTCTCTCTCTCTCTATATATATATATATATATATATAAATATATATATATATATATATACTTTATCACGCCCTTAGCATGGTATATTTATATATATATATATATATATAATTTATACCGCTTAGCATGGTATATTTATATATAAATATATATATATGTGTATATATACATATATATATATAATATATATACATACATATATATACATATATATATATATATATTATATGTATATATATATGTATATATGTATTATAATATATATATATATTGATATATACATATATATATATATATATATATACCATGCTAAGCGGTATAAATATATATATATATATATTATATAGATACATATATATATATATTTATATATATATTTATATATACTATATATTTTATATATATATATATAATACACCATGCTAAGCGGTATAAATATATTTATATATATATATATATATATATTCATATTATATTATACATGTATATACATATATATATATACATATATATATATATATATATGTATATATATATATATATTATAAAATATATATATATATATATATATATGTATATATATATATAACATATATATATATATATATATTATATTTATATATTTATATATATATATATGTATATATATACATATATAATATATATATATATATTTATAATCATAGTAAATATTGTCCTTAAATAAACGTGAGGTAAAATAATCATTATTTGAAACCATTTTAAAGAGATAAAAGGTATAAGCAAAAGCATACGCACATTACGTTGTTTTTATTATGAAGAATCTTTTTTTTCTAACAAAATCATAATATACTAACATCCCACACTCTATCTGATATATATGGGAATGTTTAATATCTACAGAATTATAAGATAATAGTAAAAAAAGCGCATATAATGTTAAATATAGTAAAAATTATAAAATCTTATCCACTAATTTACTCTGATATTGCTGGGTTAATATTTCTAAACATTTATCAGAAATTCAAGTAATTTACTTCAATATGTTGGCAAAAAAACTCCATTTATTCCTAGCTTGCACTAAATACAGCACATCTTGATCATATAAACAAAACATAATAAAACAGAGGAGCAAGACAGATATAAGGTGTCCCACCTAGAGAAAGGATCACCCATCTACTAATCGATTTACACTGGCTGCCGATTAAACCGAGAATTGGATTTAAAATATGTACAATAACCCACCAGGGTATCAGAACTGGGGTCCAAAAATACTAAGAAACATTGCTTACATATTGCGCAGCCAAGAAATCGTGTCGACGCGAGAATAGTTACAGATACCTTCAAACTGTTGGAACACTAGATTTATGTCTAAAGTAGGCTCCAGAGCCTTTAAATTGCGGCCCCGAGACTATAATAACAGGCTCCCACAAAACATTCGAATGATTGAAGACATTAGGCTTTCAAGAGGAAACTGAAGACTCTTATTTCATGAGTCCTTTGACAATGACGATTTAACAGTAAATGAACAATACACGATATGAAACGTTAAATTCTCTGACGAACAAGGTAAAACGACAGTGGAGGTCCTGTAGAGAGCGGGTTCCCCTTGTGTATGGGACCGGAAAAGCAGCCATCAAAGTAAACTAAGTAAAGTAAGTATATTGAGTACTGTATAAATTGATAAGTCTCATCCAAGGGAACCCTTTACAACTGCCCTGGCAGAAAGTACAAGAGGTGTTGAGAGCATAATAGGCTAGGGGTGACTGAACAGGATGGTGTAAGGTTAAGTTACCAGTGATCACAAGGATTTGAAAGTCTTTTGAATCCAAGTCGAGGTAGCTTACAGTCCACAGTCTAGAAGAAACCGTCCCTATTTTCACCCGTTAAAGGGGGGACTCTTATCAAAGATATAATCCACAACCTAGCGTCGCAGAAAACATCAAGGGTAACAAGCAGATAATAAGCAGTAAGAAAGTAGGAGCTGGTTGTATCTCAACAGAGACTTAAATGTATATAGACAACACCTTGGTAGTGAAGTAGGGAGTAAGAAATGATGTAAGTGATCATGTGGTACATACAACAAAATGTCAATTGACAAGCACAAAAGGGAAAAGCATGTACAATATATAACAAGCACCTGCTCAACATATATAGAAAGTTCTTTTAAAGATTATCATTACTTCCGATAGACCATCTCAACATCACCATATCAGAAAATAAGCACGGTTCAGTAACTGAGTATCACATCCACTCAACATACGAACGTCCAGTGGTCTCTGCTGACATTGTGACGAGCCGAGAGAGAAGGTGTGAAATCAAAGCAGATTGGAAACGACTGAGTTATATTGTTGTGGAACACTCTCCTTATATACAAAACCTCAAGGCAACAGGACATGACAAGTTCACAAGGACAGACAAAATCACAGAGGAAACCAGACTTGAATTTTCATGTTCGTTTTAGTGCGAGGGAAGAGCGAAGATACAACCATAATATATACAAAAGGAATTATGTACAATTGTGTGAAACACGGTTGGTACATGGCTCCCCCCCCTAAAAATGACATACTGTACATGTTAAATAGGGCGCACTGATCTAGAGAGGCGAACTGTAGGCGGGTCATCTGGCAGAAGATAAGCAGGTTTTAGACGATCAATGGAGACCCAGTCTTCTTTGCCCCGAATGTTTAGGAGGAATGCTTTTGGACTGCGTCGGATCACAAGGTAAGGTCCCGTGTAAGGGGGCATTAGCGGTGGCTTGCTGGTGTCGTTTGCGCAGGAAGACGTGCGTTGCAGAGT
>NC_090760.1:61990735-61993235 GCF_036898095.1 Palaemon carinicauda | reverse complement strand
TACTTAAATAATGATACGGTCTAAATTGTTTCTGAGAAAGACAACCTGGTTTCCAGAAATAAGCTGTCGTGGTGAAGGTCTGCACCCTTGGAGTGGTTTTTTAATTATGTGATGGGCCGAGAGAAGGTTGTGACTCAAAGGCAGGTTGGAAAAAACTGAGTGACTTTATTATAGACCACTCTCCTTTATATACAAAAGTTCAAGGCAACAAAAATTTTCATGTTAAAAAAACAGAAAATATTACAGAGGAGAAACAAGACATGTTTTTTCAGGTTCTTTTTAGTGGGAGGGGAGAGCGAATATACAAGCACAAAATGAACTATGTACGATCGTGCGACAAACGGTTGGTACATGGCTCCCCCCCCCCCTAAAAATGACATACTGTACATGTTAAATAGGGTGCCCTGATCTAGAGAGGCGAACTTTAGGCGGGTCATCTGGCAGGAGATAAGCAGGTTTTAGACGATCAATGGAGACCCAGTCTTCTTTGCCACGAATGTTTAGTAGGAATGCTTTCAGACTGTGTCGGATCACAAGGAAAGGGCCCGTGTAAGGGGACGTTAGCGGTGGCTTGCTTGTGTCATTGCGCAGGAAGACGTGCGTTGCAGAGTGCAAGTCTGTCGGTATGTGATGCTTCGCAGGGGGCTTGTAAGTCTGGGGGCATGGAGTAAATTTTTCCACGATGTGAAGTATGCGCTGGAGATCGTCGGAGGAAGTTGTAGGAGGAAAAAATTCGGCAGGGACGACCATCGGATCGCCATACACCATTTCAGCTGCCGAGACATCGAGGCCATCTTTAGGAGTGGTCCTTAGTCCCAGGAGGACCCAGGGAAGCTGAGTAAACCAGTTGGAATCCTTGCAGCGGGACATCAAAGCCGCTTTGAGGGTGCGATGAAAACGTTCAACCATTCCATTGGCAGCGGGGTTGTAGGCCATTGTGTGATGTAGGGTGATGCCCAGGAGATTCGCTAATGATGTCCACAATTGAGAGGTGAAAGTGGTACCCCTGTCAGAAGTAATATGCTCAGGGATACCAAATCTTGCATTACATACTGAGAGTAAGGCAAATGTACATGAGGCGGACGTTGCAGTTTCCATGGGAATGGCCTCAGGCCAACGAGTGGAGCGGTCGATGACGGTAAACAGGTAACGATGTCCTTGTGATGTGGGTAGGGGATCTACAACGTCGACGTGAATGTGTGCGAAACGACGCTGAGGTTGAGGAGAGGTGCCCACTCCTGAATCCGTGTGTCGATGTACTTTGGAAGTTTGGCAAGAAGTACAGGCGCGGACCCAATCCTTAGCATCCTTAGAAATGCCGTGCCAAATGAACTTCGTCTTCAGCAGCTGTGCAGTAGAACGGAACGAGGGATGTGAAAGGCCGTGAATGAAATCAAACACCTGCCGGCGTATGGGAGCAGGGATCCAAGGTCACGGTCTACCAGTACTGATGTCACAGAAAAGGGTGGTGTTGGAGTCTTCGAGGGGCAAGTTTTCCCAACGTAGGGACGTGCAGGATGTCCTACATGCTTGATACTCTGGATCCTGTCGTTGAGCTTCAGCCGGGGCATTGTAATTCAATCCCAGTTGAACGGTAGCCAATGTGTTTCTTGACGGGGCATCGGCAACGGGATTTATCTTCCCCGGGACGTATTGAAGGGTGCAATTGTATTCAGCCACGGCGGAGAGATGTCGCCGTTGACGGGCGGACCAGGCGTCAGACTGTCGAGTGAAGGCGTGCACCAGAGGCCTGTGGTCTGTGCGAATGACAAAGGAGGTACCTTTTAAGAAATGGCGAATGGGACGTACAGCGTAGTGCACCGCCAACAATTCGCGATCGAAGGTAGAATAACCCGATTCTGCCTTGGATAGTTTTCTGCTGAAGAAGGCCAATGGACGGGGCGAGCCGTTGACCACCTGCTCGAGTACTGCACCAATAGCGATATCGCTGGAATCGGTGGAGAGACGGAAAGGGGCATGTTGGATAGGAAAAGTGAGAACCGCAGCGTTTGATAGGGCCTTCTTTGCATTGCAGAAGGCCGCTTCTTGAAGGGGACCCCACTTCAGGTCCTTTGGCTTGCCCTTGAGGGAGGTGTAGAGGGGAGCAAGAGTGGCGGCAATGGCTGGCAGAAAACGGTGATAATAGTTGAACATGCCCAAAAATTCCTGCAGAGCTTTGACGGTCGAGGGCACGGGGAAGTCCTGAACTGCTGCTACCTTCTCAGGGAGGGGATGGACTCCTTCAGGAGTGATGCGGTGCCCTAAAAAAGACACTTCGTTGGCGCCAAAGGTACACTTGTCGTACCAGACTACAAGGCCGTTTTGTTGCAGGCGGTCGAGCACGATGCACAGGTGATGGAGGTGTTCTTCTTTTGAGGAGGAGAACACAAGTATGTCGTCCACATAACATACACAGAAGGGGAGGTCCCCTAAGATGCCATCCATGAGACGTTGAAATGTGGCCCCAGAATTACGAAGGCCAAAACAGGAGTAATTGAAG
>NC_090760.1:61980735-61985735 GCF_036898095.1 Palaemon carinicauda | reverse complement strand
TTATTGTTTCTACACTGAAATATTCCAGGACATTATGGATAGGCAAAGGGGTTTGCATAAATCACTTCAGTTGTCCATTGTTATCAATGTCGTTTGGCTTTCAATGACATTGACAGTGACCTTTTAAATCCGAAGCACAAAGCATAGGATCACTACAATCAGACCTAGCAAGACTAGACAAAAATATGCCATATCCACAATTTTATTTATGAAAGTTGGGTTTCGATCAGTAATAGATTGAAATAAGATATGTTTAAAAAATCTGTTGAAAAAAAACATTTACATTTCAAGAAATAAAACCTATTTCTGCAGTCTTAATGACACTAATATGAAAACTGGCACCGTATGATATCTGTAGCGGTCACACCACAGTGATTTTAAGGAGATGAACAGAGTTTTTATGTAATAGCTTGCTATTCTGCTGTTTGCGACGGTACTCCACATTGTTAGCCATTAGATGTCTCTTATTCCGTTCCTTCTCTAGTTTAGGACAACTAGAAATGACGAATATACGCAATCTTTTGTTTGTTTCTCTCCTTAAACCTTACAAGGCTCTTCGCCTGACTGTCTTTCTATCTGTCTGTCTATTTGTCTGTCTATCCATTTGTTTGTTTCATTTTTAGAGAAATGGCATAATATCACTTGTATATTGCCAATCAAGGTAGAATTATTTGCCAACAATTCCTTTTACAGAATTGGTAATTCATCGAGATGACTTTGATTTAAATATTTTTGTTTTCCTCAAAACTAACAACGAACAATTTCCTTCGTTTCAAAAGAAATGAAATTTCTAACAAAACAAGAAACGTATGTTATCACCTTTTTCCAATAGCAGGGTATTTCTTTTGAGTAATCAATTTCCTTACCACAAACGATTCATATATTATATATAATAAACGATTTTACTTATATTTTGACTTGTTATATAGTTAAGCTGGTCCGCTCCCATATACTAAGAAGATTATGTTGAATTCATTTAGGCGAAATGAAAGTATAATTCAATGGAAATTGTACCTCATCCAAGTCAATGATTGTTTGTTTGAGTCTAGGCTTTAGAGGCTGATGATGTTGATAAGACTTGCCCAACTAACTTTTTTCCCATCCCACTCCTTCTTAGCTATTAATTTTCTATGACGTCATGCAAACTTGATTTAATGTTTTATTTATGATCAGACTACTAAAATGCATCCCTATCTCTTCTAAGTACCGTTTTACCATATGCCTGTGCCATGTCATTTTCTTTTTTGACGTATTGTTCTAACATTCTCTGTAATGAACCAACATATATTGAACCCTATTCGATTTTATTTGTAACAAAAATATTTTTCTTTAATATCGATCAGTATTCTTGTGAAGAAAGCACACACACATGCTAATATAACTATGTTTAGAGTTTTATTTATGGTGGTGTTGACTTGTGAGAGGGGGCCGGAGTGGAGCGATTGCCACAATCTCGAAAGTTATCTTCTCGAAGATTACTCCAAATTGTCAAAGTTTTGAAAGTGATCGTTTCATCACAGATGGAATCAAATAAGATTCCTCAATGTCTTCTCTGGACGTCTACCAACGCAGCAGAAATCTGCAAACACTAAAAGGAAAATAGTCACAGTTTATTAGTTTCCCTTTTTTATTGCTGCTTGAGAAAGGGGTATAACAGCCTACTCGATAACTGATTATGGTAATTTAGTATTTTTTTTTTTTTTTTAGTGAAGTAAGAATATTTGTTTATGATTCAATTTATCATGCTTATTTTATATTATTAAAGATTAGTGTCTATTGTTGGTTCACAAAGTGAGATTCCGAGCTGCATTCTGTTTTTTCAGGAATCCATCACTTTTCACTGTATGTTCTGTTTCCAGTAGCAAGCACTTTTTGCAAGATTACTGGAGCGACGTCAGATTCCCATCTCTCTTAGTTTTAATTTTTTCAATGGTTTTAGTGTCCTTTTCAATAACGCCTCTCTATTCAATCTATAGATCTTAGTTCTTTTCTATATATTTTCTGCCCTTTTCTTGCACCTTTGTGTCCAGACGTACTATGATATCTATAAACGGTAATTTCTCCTATGTCGTTTGACTAGAGTATCGTCTGGTTGATTTGATTGTTTTACAATATCCGTATATTGTAGTAACAGAACAATTTACCCTGGTAATTTTCTATCCAACTTGCATTGATTATTTTCATTCTGTTAAAGAGAAAGGCTGCCTCAGTAGCATTGGCTTTGTATTCTATTTTCTCAACACCTCTGATTATCTTCTTCTTTGAGTTACTGTATTTCACTAGTAATTAGGCAAAAGTCTTTCTTTATAATGGCTAGACAAAATTAGGTTAGGTCAAGAAACGAAGTTTTAATGTAAAGTTTATAGGTCAGATAAAAGAAAGCCTGTAAGCAGCTATGGATTTCAAGAAGTTTGCCTCCCCCTTCCATGCTGTAATGGCAGAAATGATTCTGGCAACGTTCTTAAGTATGGTAATTTTGTCCCCTAAGGAAAGGCGCATGTATACATTGGCTGACTCTGTGCTAGTAGTGACGTGAGCAAACCAGCGAATTCTCTATGGCTGAGATGCTCGCTGAGAGTGGACGAGTCTTAGTCAGACTGCCGTCATACTCATTTATAGGCGATGGGTTGCCATCTTGCTCTGTGATGGCTGGGCTCTGATCGGGAAGTGTTTACCAAGAGGGTATCCATGCTAGGCGGGCTGTTTGATCGCTGATCAGAGCTATCTTGATTAGAGAGTTCTTAATCGGTGGAGTTCATATTCGATGTATTGCTCCTATGGCAGGAGAGGGAAAGGAACATTTGTTGAGTGATATTAGGCGACGGTTATTCCCGATGTATGAGGAGAGCTTCAAGTATTCTAAGTCTTCTGCTGTGTGGATCGCAGCCAATGATCTTAGTACTCTGGATGATCTCCTCACACTTAATGTCGTTGTTGTGGATCTGGATTGCATGTGCTATTATTGTGCTTCTTGAAACCCACAGCTGCTTAATGCTTCTTCTTTACCCGTCTTGTAAACTTTGCATCAAAACCTCGATTTGTGACTTACCCTAATTTTTTCCACCCATTATGAAGAATGACTTTTGCTCAATTACTGAGGGAATGCAGTGATTCAGGGAAGAAAATAATCTGAAATATTGAGAAGATAGAATACAAAATCAATGCTGCAGAGGCATCCATAGCCTTCAAAAGAACTCACCTTAAAGATGGTCTACTACCTAAAATCAATTATTATTATTATTATTATTATTATTATTATTATTATTATTATTATTATTATTATTATTATTATTATCAAATAATTTAACAAGTAATATTCTTTAACTATTAACGCAGTCAAACAAGATTTTCATGCATTTCACACAAAAACTGTCGAAGACAAGTTTCTTTGGAAGAAGCTGAAATTTGGGTTGAAAAATAACCAACATGCAGAAATGTAGTAGGCGATCAATGGAACATGCTATGTTAATTTTGTATCTCAGAATAAAACATAGAATATAATGAGGAATTGATCTGTGGAAAAGATTGGAGGTATTGACGAGATCCTTTGTAATCAGCGCAATGAAAAGTGTCAGATTTCGAAGCTCGATTAAGACAGCAGAGATATAAGGTTCGAACAGGGAATCCAGACAACAGTTTATTTTAAAAGGAGAAAGAAGGTGATAACTATATTCATTAAAACCATGGCAAAAAAAAAAAAAAAAAAAAAATTAATGATATTGTAAATTGAAATTTCAGTGTATCTTTTATCATCAATTAAAAACTAAGTCTATCGTGTTACCAGCAATACATGAATGTATAAATTCAGACAAAATGCTTCAAAAATTATGAATGGTTTTGTAATTATCTTTGATTCAGCATCGCAAGCTTCTCCAACTTTAAACTGATTAATTAGCTTAAATAAAGTAACCATGTTGATATTTCTTTTTCGATCAAATATAAATCCAATGTATTCTTCCCACATTTGAGAGAAATCCCTAAATTCGCGAGAGTTGGTGAATTCATTCTCGTCACAAACTCGTCTCGGTAAAGTCCAAATAATAGGAGAGAAAACAGTTCATTATCTTCAGCCTCTTCCTAAATCCTGCTGTGGCAGAGACCCTGGGAGATCTTGGCTCGAATTTTCTCTCTCTCTTTTTCTTAATCCATTTTTACTGGTATAATATGATGGTTACGATAAAACATATAATGAAAAAAGAATTAATGCAAAATAATAGAATGCCAGTTATCAATGAAACAGGACAGCATTGTTTGAAAAAAAAAAAGTGTTTTATAATATCTCAGCAATTAATCATAATCTACTTAATTTTGCTTTTATTTCATACTCTAGTGAAAATGAGCTTCCTTTTTTACGACATTACATATTTCTTAATAAAAAAAAAATTAAAAATTGCCACTCAAAATAAGCAGCATAGATAATAACTTTTATATTACGGAAGAGTTAATAGGAAACGATTCATGTTAAAATTCTTAGAATAGATATAAATGTAGAATTTGTCAAAAACGGGAAATGGCAAAGATGATGTCACTAATTGCTCGTATATTATAACGAATAGGACTCCTATCAGTGACTCATTAAGGGTTATTCGAGAAGAGTCGAGTCATTTCATATGGCGATGTTGATTGCAAATGGAATGACTGTCTGGTGTCAATTAATTATGGAAGGGGAAGGGTTTAATGACCATTAATATCGATAAAAGGTGGACGCTGAGAAATCTCTATTTGTGCAACTTCGCTTGAATTGGGTTATCCAATTTCTGGATACATTCACTCATTTTGGTTTTCTTTCTCATGTCTATATTTTGGCCACATATAAGTTAAAAGAAAGGGCAATCTAAATTAATTGAGTATTTGTTTTGAGAAAATATCGATTGATATTGAGTCCATAATGATGAGGCACTCAAACATATTCATTATACTGTAATTTGATGGATTTATCTTTCGAAAATCACAGATTACTAGAGATATAGATAAATCTGTAAAAGATTATCACTTCCAGA
>NC_090760.1:61963235-61975735 GCF_036898095.1 Palaemon carinicauda | reverse complement strand
TTATCATTATTATTGTTAATACTTCAATACAATATATTTTAAGTATAGTACATCGTAATTCTCAACTGAAATAAGATAATGTAGCAGTTTAAACTAAACTCTCATAATGTTTCTTCCTCCTATATCTTCCCTGACAAAATTAACACCGCAAAGATTATATTCTTTTAATTTGGATGACATAACTTTATAAATATAATCATATGAAAAAATTATCGAATACAAAACGGTTTGTCATATTTTTTTCTTTATCTGTTTAGAAATATTTACATTTCCTCTTTTGATAACATTACCCTAGTTAAATAAACATCTTTGTTTATATAGGACTCACCATATTGAGTGTCTTTCATGTTGTATATTTTCAAATTAATTCTAGGAAGAAAATTTCTTAATAAATGGGCCGTTGTTCACTTTGTGAGAGCACAAACCGGTGACTATAGATAAATTTTCTATTCAGTTATCCATTATCAAATTTAAGTGCATCAGATCGCTGTCCCCATTCCATGAAATATACCAATTGTTCAATTAGAAGAGATGGGAATGAATAATTAAGTTATCGATTCCCATAGCTAAAACAAGATGGTCTGAATATTGCTGGTAAAATAAGATTTATCTTTTGATAGGCACGGTAAGAAAGATCACATAATAATAATAATAATAATAATAATAATAATAATAATAATAATAATAATAATAATAATAATAATAATAATAATAATAATAATAATAATAGTAATTCGGTTGGTAAAGATTGTTATGCACCATATATTGCTAGCTCCTTGCAGGGCCCAGCCCCCCAGGAAGATTTCCTTCGTCTCTTTGTGAGAATAGGAATGGAACATGATGAGATATTGATTAAGGAATCGGACCAACCTTCTCTAATCTCTAAAACTAGTAGGTGGTAAGGGAGAGGGGTGAGGGTTGTGTCATTAGAACACAAAGAATCATAAGAAATATTGCGCTGGGTTAAACCAAGGATTACTCTAAGCCTCATCTTGCAGTTGGGAATGTTGCTATGTATTTGGTGAGCTTTACTCATATGAGTGGCTAAAAGAGAGAGAGAGAGAGAGAGAGAGAGAGAGAGAGAGAGAGAGAGAGAGAGAGAGAGAGAGAGAGAGAGAGAGGGAGAGAGACGTTCTTTAAGTTCTTTCTTACGTTTCTTTTTAATGCTCTTCAGGTTTTTTCGAGTTAGAAATCTATGCAATGGTTCAGTAGTTCTAAAAATTGGATTGTGTTTTGGATTACTACTACTTTTCCTTGTTTATGCTTCTTTACTAAGATTAGCTAAGAATCTTAATTTATGGAAAAATGTGAAAGTCATATATGCTTTTACCAACGATATTTTTCTCTAGTGCATATCACATATATTTATTCATAATTCAAATTCATCCAGACCGATTTTAATGTCCATTTGCCTTTCAAAATCTTATTTGGACAAGACGTTTCGTTGATAAAATAACTTTTTTTTAATGAGGATATAAAAGGAATCATTACTTTAGTGATATGAATGAACAAAAGCAGAAGTAAATTATTATCATTATTAGAATCTCTAAGATTATTGTTATTGAAATGATCATATCAGGTTCTGTGAATGGATAAACACACACAACATCAAGATTACTTACTTAATGGGAATATCGAGGAAGAAATATTTTTTTTCTAGGAACATATTTTAAAGGCCGCTTAAATGGCACAGTGCCAATGCCTTAGAAACTAATCGTATATATACATACATACATATGGGTGGCTGGAGCCCTAGCCAGCATACATGTTTCTTGGGGACTCATTATGCTATTAATTATTTATTTACCTAAATATAACTTTAATCACAGCAAAATGAAGTTGATTAATATATTCAATTTCTCACATCCCTAATCCACACACTCAACCAAATTACTGCCATGACATTATTCAGGTAATTTTCCAGGCTTCATCTCAATAGATTTTTGTTTGCTTTCTTAATTATTTAATACTTTTTCGTTATATGGATATTATTAAGGATGCAGTTCCTTCCCTATATTTAAAAAGAGTATTGTTAATTATTTCTTAATGATTAAAAGAGTAGCTGATGGCTTTTTCCAAGAAATCACGTATATCAATTGTGATAAGATTTTTACTATTTCCTGATTTTACTCATCGAACTGTGTTTTTCAAACTTATTTATGTAATGATTGAGATTCCCGACATCTTATACGCTTTACTCAGCTCTTATGATATAGCTAGTCTTACAACAACAATTCTTCTAGATCAGGTATATTTCCTGCAGTTCGCTTCAAGTGATTTTGTCAAAAGTCATTTTTGCAAGACTTATTGTAACTAGAATTAAGCTTTTAGTATTACATCTAAGAAGTCTATTTACCAGGTATTTGAGCTCAGTAATAAACATTGTATTTTTTCATTGTTAGTGGGTCTTTCAATTAAACTTCATATAAAGATATCAATCCCTATTGCTTTAGAATCAATATCTCATTATTTATGGGAGGTATTGGTAACCGTTAGTTAGGATCTAGAAGTAGTAGTCTTTTAGGCTTGTTTTATTTTTTTTCTGGCAGTAACGATGTCAGCAAATTTCATTCAGATTAAAAAGATACATAACAAACAGACATAGCTCAGTAAGAACGTAACAACGCAAAAAAGTAGCAAGAAAGGGGCGTAGAAGAAAAATAATCAAAGCTGCAAGGCAGAGAACTTATGAGGGGTCAAAAACTTCCCAAGTGGAAGCACATGAACATGAAGTGATTTGGTTCCAGGCAGAGAATGGTAGTGGAACTCCATTAGGACATATAACCATCAAGCATACAGCTCCGAGTACTTTAAACCACAAGCTACCCTGAATCTACGATCATGACAAAAAGGATACGTTTATCAAAAGATTTGAGAGGTTTGTAGAGGCATGTTAGGCCAAGGGGGCAGATGGCGGGCTATAGCAGTGCATATTTAACAGATAAAATATGCAAGAGTCTTCTAAGGATATGAAGTGACAGAAGAGTGATTTCAAAGATCAAATGTATTATGTCAAAACAAGGTGAGACTATAATTTTGTTGCAAGACTAAAGAAAGTTCAAGTGATAAGACACTATTTATCAGCAAACGAGCATAAAGGACAATGATAAGATTAAGGAGCTTACTGAGTAGGCTACTACTTAGACATTGATGGGACAAACATAAGGAAACCCGGAGGATGAAAAAGGAACTAAGAGATAATCACTTAAAAACCGGTAAAAAGATAAGTTTTTTTATGTTATAAGTAAGGGCACTTTGGAAAGGAACGTATGTAAGCTATAAAAAGCACCAATGGAAGTTCTAGCAAATATTCAGGAAATGCTACAGTAATTAAAGGACCGAGAGACGTAACAATGTTCATGATTTGTTAGGATATCAACAGCGGTATGCTCGAAAACTATATCATATATAAAGAAAAACTAGGAATAATTAATGATATATTTGTTCGACAGCTTTGTTCATCATATTTTCTACAATAGATATATTCTTTATATTTACTATCAACTCTGCTCTTATGATATGGACTTCTCATCGGGTATAATAATTAAAGTGACCCCAATGTATAGGGATAACGGTAGGAAGCATATAGGGTCAGTTGTCTAGAAAAGACCCTTTCCTATATATAATTCCGTTACCTTTATACAAAACACCAACGCAAACAAATACATTTTATTACTTGAGTTTAGTTTAAATTTAGGTTAGCCCTTTGGTGACCGATGTTACCAATACGATTACTCAAAGCTGAATGACCATGCTGGTCCTAAGGCACTTATATCGCGTGGTCAGAAAGGTCTCTACATGCCACCTAGAAATAACTTCATTACAACTCTAGGTAAAATAATTTACTTCTCATTCGTTCCACATAGCAATCATTACTGAGCTCTAGCAAGAGGATTTAAAATAATATTCTTCATATTAGATTAAATTATTTAAATGATTAGAGATATAGAGACTAAAAAGTATAAAGCAAAGAAGGGCAATTGCCTTTTACATTACATTGTAATTCTTTTAATTAATAAAAGGAATTCATAATCACACTGCTTTATGAAGTCATTGGCCAGTGTCCCTTCGGAATGTTTATGATAATGACATATATGAATAGCTCATACATTGTTATTATGTGGTCTATGCATACACACACTTGGTTACTAAAGAGCATATTCAAATAGGTTGTAGTAGTCATGAGATCTGATTACCCTGTCAACATTCCTCTCAGTCTCTGTCTGTAGGAGAGGAGCCTATGGGATGGGAATCAAATGATAAATCGTGTAGTCTAATCTTAAACATATAAAAACCATCTGTAATAGTTAACATTAAATATGACCAAATATTATAAGCAGTTCACCGTGAAAATAAGCTACATAATTTTATTTTTATAAATAAGAAAGTTTTGTAACTTTTAAAAGAAATCATTAGAGTAGTTTTTCGTTCAGTATAAAGTAAACCACACCCCAAGCATGACAGAAGAGGATGAATGTGTCTGTTTTCCTCACGTGAGGACATTGACCCAACTCCCTCTCCACCTTTACACATTATAGGTTTTAAGGACGGAAATGCTGCCATATTCACATATTCAGGGTCTTTTTTTTATTATTGAATTATGAAATGCTAAGTTTTTGACGATATAGACGTTAATAAAAAGAAAAGGAAAAAAAATAAACGTATGATGAAATATCCCCTACGGACCATATTCAAGTTTGAATAAAGTTGAAAATCAGGTCTAGAAAGGTAAAATCTGATATACATGAATTGGAAAATCCTAAGAAACACATTACATTGATATGCTTATTAAGTAACAAACACGCCACGTAGATTAACTTGCAATTATTTCCTAAATTATATTCATTTACGCAGTATCAACCAATTTAACAAACCAAATAAGATAATTTGGATATAATCCAGAAGACAATTAACTTTGAATATAAAAGAGTGTATATAAAGGTTAGAAAATGTCATACGAAAAATACAAACGTAGGCTTTAATGGAGGTCAAATACAAATAAGTTTAGTAATATAATATAAACTGAACAGCAAGTGGTCATAATATTATACAAGCAAATATCAATGGTGCTGACTTCAAAGAGAAGTACACCAAATAGACCCATGATTAAAGGCTGGCCTTTCTCTTTTCACTTCTAATTAGAAATAAATTCATCTAAAAGATATTGGTATTAAAAGAAATATTCAAGTTGAGAGAGAAAAATCCTTGAAGAAACCGTAAACAATCAGACAAAGTACACATGAGTCAGGAATTTGGATGGTGGGCAATTGAATCGTGGTAGAATAAAAGAGGTTACCGGTTGCTGAAAAAAAAAATAACAGAAACCCCCCCTCCCCCCCAAAAAAAATTAAACTAATAAGAAAGAACAACGGTGTGTAATTTCTTAAATAACAAAACTTGATATCCCTATTGTAAAAAGGAAAAAATAATACTGAGGTAACACAAACAAGTACGGTATCTTAGGAGATGTTCTTAATACAGAGAGAAAGATGGTTTCGAAGGAAAGTAACGTATAAGTCTTACTCTAGAGAGACGACATCGTAGGAGATGACTGAATTGATGAATCTCTTCACCATAGCCATCAAGAGCTTTTCATTATATCCCATGATCTCGTTCCCAGACATTACTGAAGAATGATACATGCTCTTAACTTTATAAAAGGATATTAATTTCATTTTATAAACTTTAAAGAGTTAAAAAATATAAAACATTTCCTTACCTAATTCTCTCTCTCTCTCTCTCTCTCTCTCTCTCTCTCTCTCTCTCTCTCTCTCTCTCTCTCTCTCTCTCTCTCTCTCTCTCTCTCTCTCTCTTTTGAGGATGAAAACCAGGCAAGGTTCATCCAATTTTCAAGAAGGGACCGAACGAAGAATCTGGTAACGACAGACCTGTTTATCTAAGTTCAGTGCCTTGCAATATTTTTTAATCCCTTTTAGAGGATTCTATAGTAGAACATATAAAGAAAAACAATCTTCTGATAGACAGTCAACCTGGTTTTAGACAAGAGATCCTGTCTGACAAATCTGGTTGAATTTCTCCACATGTTTAGCATTTATGACAGAAGGCGGGCAATAGAAATAATTTACCTAGACTTTCAAAAGGCTTTGATAAAGTCCTTCCAAAAAAAAAAAATAATACTAATGGGTAAAATTAGAGTACTAGACATCATTGACGACCCAGCTGAATCGATCGAAGATTGGCTGCCAAGCAGGGTACTCAAGAGTGCTAAACAATTGAGAAGCCTCATCGTGGGCAGCTGTTTCAATTGGAGTACCTCAAGGGTCCACACTTGGGCCAGTACTATTCCCGGTTTACATTAACGGCATAGACTTAGGATTACCTAGTATAATAGCCGATGATACTAAGCTATACATAAATATTTCAAATTCAGAAGACGTACAAGCCTTCACAGAGGATCAAATTAAGGTAGGAGAAGAGTCCAGAAAACTGCAAATGCCTTTCAGCTGTGGAAATGTAGTCATGCACATAGGCTATAGTAACTCGCAAAGAGAGTACTCACTATTGGTCAATAATATTTTAGAGTGGACCAGGCGAAAGATCTCGGCATTATCATTAGTAAAGATTTGAAGATCACCAAACGAAGCATAAAAGCTGAAAGAAAGTACAAGAACTGATAGGTTACATAAAAAAAAATAATAATTCAAATACAGAAGCAAAGACTCTGCACTACAGATGTACGTATCACTAGTAAGACCCCCTGTAGAATACAGAGTCAAATTCTGCGCTTTTAGTATTCAGAATGCTATAAATAGACCGGAAGCAGTGCAAGCCAGGTCCACCAAACTTGTCGCAACACTGAGGCAATTAAGATATAAACGGAGTATGGAACGTATTAACTTATTTAATCAACAAACTCATGGACTAAAGGGACAGTTAATGCAGGCATCCAAAAGTCGAAAAGGAATAATAACTGTAGATAACAACAATCTATTCACACTCAACACAAATCAACGCAGAGGTAACAAATAAAAACTATAATGGTAAAATTCAAAACCACTCAATGTGGTAATTTCTTTACATAAAAATAGCAAATACAATTAAATGGAACAATCTTCCAGTGAATGTAGTAAACAGAAAGACGGTAGCCTAAACTAGTTCAAGAAAAGAATAATGAAAAAAAAATCTAAACGTTTAAATGAAATCGCCTTACTTAAGAACAAATGGAGTCTCCCTGGATGGACTAAAAAGTCTTTAAGACATCCAAAATCCTTGTAACTCCCTGTAACTCTTCTACACGCAGATGCAAAATAGACATAACCAACTTTTGAGAAATATTACCATGCTATTGGGGAAAATTGTCTTATAAATATTGTTTCTACTGTCCTTTTTCAATGGGAATTACAATCTAAATAGGAATCACACGATTCACTATATCTTCTTAAATAATCCCAAAATTTTCATGGTATATAATTTACAAATAATTAATAATCTATTTACTTCGTTTTGCTGTAGATGAAATTGTTCGGCAAAACATTCTCTGCTCACAATGACTTTCTACCCTTCCCAATAGGCAACTTTTGTTGTTTGTGTAAGATTTTTCCTATTTTCAAAATATGCTTTTGAGAGGACAAATGAATAAAATGCTTTTATTTCAATCATTTAGGTGAAGTAAACATATTTTTCACAGATTTACAGCTTCCTTAATTTTTTTTTTTTTGGGGGGGGGACGGGTGTAATAGTGCTACTTATGAAACTAAATTCTTAATTCCGCATACTGAAACTACTTAGAACTTTTCTAGAAAATCCTACAGGGCTGTAGTTATGGATCGTAGCTGTAATTCTGATGAAAATTATTCTTGCTTTGACCATTCATCGAAAGTTATATATATCTTACTGTTTATTCCTTTATTCAATAATGACAATATTTATAAATTCTTCAATTGATAACAATACTTATATCAGCACAAGCATTGTGATGGATAAAAGAATGATCATTTCCTTAAACCTATGAGCAGAAATTTTAACAGCCTATTAGTACCAACCTTTTGGGAAAAGCACTTGACATCTTTTAAAATTAGTTGCACCAAAAAAAAAAGGACACTAATGGCCATTAAGAAATGTTTGAACATATATTTTCTCTAATAGAGTTTCATTGAAGCCTAATAAAAAATCAACATATATTGATGTCCAAGCTTTGTGGTATTATGAATAAAGAAAAAAAAATATAAAAGAACGTTTAGTTACAAATTTCTTGCATAAAATAAAGTTTTATACTCTTTACCCTTTAGAAAATAGCAGTCGACTAATTTTGAGGTTGATTAAATTTGTTAATCCAAGTTACATTTATAATCTGATACGATGATGGTTATTGAAAGAACTTTTAAAATTCTTGACCACTATCTTTCTTAAAATTATCTATGAGTGTCGTTCACTTTAGCTATGAGCTATTGTTATCAACAATGTTTCTTGGGTAACTTTATCTAACATTAACGAAAGAGGACTTCATTGTGTAACTATGGTTTAAAACTGCTTCTTACACCATTATCTCATTACTTGGTATACAAATAAAAGTAAATCCCTATTTAAATAGACTTTCTAAGATATCTCTAGTGTCTGAGAACAATTTATTTTATCTCCACATAATATTGAATAAAAAACATGTGATTAGCTTTAAACATTTTTGCTTCTATTAGTAATATATGTCATTTACATTCATATAAACATTAGCCATAACGTTAATACACTGCCTTCTAAAATATCAGGTCTCAACCATGGTTAGTTCTCGTGGTTTGTGTGTTTAACGGACTTTTTAAGTGCAATATGTAGTTATTTATTACCTTCAATGACCTTGAATACCAGCAGTATCAAATATTAATTTTGATAAACATGAAGGTATATAAAAGATTTTCTTTAATGTTTTTAAGAATAGCCTTTTGCATTATGAACTGTTCAACGTCTCAAATATTTCACGCAGAATTTGAAAGCATTTTATATATCATGATTTCCTAAGCATTATAGTCTTTGTACTCTACTATGATATATTAGGTGATTGTTTTTCCAATAAATGATTGTTAATCTATAATGTGTCTAGAGATTTTCTCAAGAAGTAGGAATTCAAAAGTTGTGATCTTACGATCAGTTTGCTTCATATTTAAAGGTTATATATTTTGTTTACAGAAAAGATATAATACAGACACATATATTTATATATGTATATATATATATATATATATATATATATATATATATATATATATATATATATATATATATATATATATATATATTGGAAACTTAAAATGTATAAAACACAACACGAGACAAGGTATACTCTTTCAATTCAAATTATACGTGTGAGTTGTAATATTTGCAAAAGCTGACATCAAACTGAAGATGGACAGTTAGTGTCAGTCCTAAAGTGTGCACGTGTTGTGTTGAGCTCTCCTATACATACCCTGAGTAATGTTTTAGCTTTGTTTTCTCGCTTAGAATATCATTGAAAAGATATTACTTAGTCTTATGAAGAAACCTAAGTGATAAGAAACAGTACACTAAGTCTGCTCCTAGCTGTGTCTGCTTCATATGTAATGACACAGATGGAGAACAGAGAAAATGGATAGTATGTGAATGTAATAGAATCTACCATAAGAGATGTGTGCATATGGTGACAGCCATCAGTGAGAATGGACAGAAAACCTAGACTGGTTATGCCCACACTGCGTACGTGAAGCCAGAGAAAACAATTTAGTAATAGCAAAATTAAAGGAACATGTAAACGTTAGAGATCTGGCCCTGAACGAACAAGATGCAAAAATAGATGACTTAGAAAACAAACTTTGGGACTTTAGTGCAGACGCAGCAAATTCCACCCAGACCGCCGACCTCACTGAGAAATTTGATATTCTTACCATGATTAGGAAATCAATTAAAGCAACACTTCAAACATTGATAGACCCAAAACCGGAGAAACCAACATTTTCTGACAAAGTTAAGGAAAAAAATCTGTTGAAAATTAAATCAACTAATACAACAACTAAAATTACTGAAAGAAAAAGTGAGGTTGAACAAGCACTTAAACACATTCCTATGCTTAACATGAGGTCAACTACGAATGGAAATGTTGTTGTAAACTTTACAAACGATATGATCAGAGAAAAGGCGGCAAACAAAATTCAGAGAAGGGTGGCTGACATTGAAACGAAAAAAGTTCGGAAAACTAAATCCCAAAATAATGATATGCAATATATACAATAATGAAGATGATGTAGTAAATGCTTTGATTCAAAGAAATCGATGCCTGGACCAAATCCAAAATATAGAAGATAAGATAAGTGTAGTCCTGAAGAAAAATGCCTCGTGGGGGGGGGGGGGGGGGAACCACCCACCATCTGCTGAAATGTGATCCTGAAGTTCAGAGGGCTATTCATGATAATGGGGTCAAAGTTTCGTTACAGTGGGGTATCTATAACATACGTGATAAGAACCACGTGATCACCTGCTACCACTGTCAGAGGTATGGACATTTTGTAAAAGATTGAAAGTCTAAGAATGAAGATAAAGTCTGCTGGAAATGTTCAGGGAAACACTCCACCAGGGAGTATAATTTGCAAGTGTCAAAGTGTATAAACTGCACAAAATTAAACCGACCAAGTGACCACACAGTAAATTCTAGAGACTACAATGCTTTTGAATTGAAAAAACTAGTGGAAAATATTGATCATGGTTACTAGGGATGTCATAAACTGTGGCTATGTAAATATACAAACTGTAGGTAATAAGACTTCACAAAATTAAACAGACCAAGTGACCACACTGAATTCTAGAGACTGCAATGCTTTTGAATTGAAAAGACTAGCGGAAAATATTGATCATGGTTTTTAGGGATGTCATAAACTGTGGCTATGTAAATATACAAACTGTAGGTAATAAGACTGCACAAAATTAAACAGACCAAGTGACCACACTGAATTCTAGAGACTGCAATGCTTTTGAATTGAAAAGACTAGCGGAAAATATTGATCATGGTTACTAGGGATGTCATAAACTGTGGCTATGTAAATATACAAACTGTATGTAATAAGACTGTTCAAATTCGAGAATTGACAAACGAGAAATATTCAGATATGCTAGTATTATCTGAAATATAGCTAAATGACTTGGACAAGGCAAAGGTGACTGAAATGAAGCCCCCCCGCACATGCCCCCTATCACATACCGAGAGAAGGTAGGTCTGGTGGGGGTGTCGGACTCTTTATTCCTAAATGTTACTCAAATTTTAAAATGTTGAAAAGAATTACTGTAACAAGCTTTGAATCTATAAAAACAAAATTCACGCCAAGAAATAGAAGAATATCCTTTGTAATAATCTACAAACTTCCTAGAACAAACACTAGTATATTTTTTGAAAAATTCGGTGCTCTCATTGAGATGATTATCTTAGGAAAAAACGGATTAGTTATCTGTGGAGACTTCAATTTTTGGATGGATGACGCATCAAATCCTGACGCTTTGGCATTTAGTGAGTTACTAGAATCATATCGACTAGTGAATAATGTCGACTGTACCACTACCTTAACTGGGCATACGCTAGACTTAGTTCTAAGTGATGACATGAATAAAATTGTATCTGATATAAAAGTCGAAGAGAAATGTACTATCTCCACAGTACACAGACTTGCTACGTTTAGTCTACCTCTACAGAAACATGCATTAGTAAAGAAAATAAACTTTAGACATAATTCAAATTTTTCTCCTACCGTATTTGTTGAAGAAGTTACAAAGAAAATAAATGATGCTATCAACATTCCCTGTGATCATGATGACCTACGTCTGTTAGGAGCTAAGTGTGCTACCTGTCTTATCACCACTTATAATAAAGTGAGTAAAAGTGAATATGATACCATGTGCCCACCGATGGAAAAGACTATAACCGTAGAAGACCAATCTGCTTGGTTTGATGGAGAGACTTTGGTAAAAAAAGAGGGAAAAAAGACGCAGAGAAAGAAAGTGGGATAGGTTAAAAACTGAAAGTTCTTGGGTAGAATACAAAAATGCTGCGTGTTAATATAACTACCTACTAAAAAAGGAAAAAAAGTGAATACTATAAGAGAAAGATCCTCGAAGCAGCAACAGACATAAATAAGTTATATCGTGTCCTAACTTATATAATGGGAAATGTAAAAGAAAAGAAGCTACCTGATGGATACAGTGACCAGGAACTAGCAAATAATTTTCTAGTATTCTTTAAAAACAAAATTGAAAATATAACCAGGTCATTTGTAAATACTCAACATCAGATTAATGATACACCAGCACACAGAAATAATTAATACGATTTAACAACATAACACAAGATGACATCACCAGAATTATCAAGAGAGCAAAGAAAACAAATTGCGTGATCGATTCTATGCCAATATCTGAAGCAATTAGAGAGAGAGACTTTTCTAGTCAAGCCGAAATAACAACGAGAAAAGCGAAGGCAAGCATTGATGAATGTAAGTTTCCTAAATCTGAGAAAATGGCTATAGTCACACCAG
>NC_090760.1:61923235-61958235 GCF_036898095.1 Palaemon carinicauda | reverse complement strand
CCTAATTCTCTGCCTTCAATGCCACCCAACAACAAAAGTTTTCCAATAATGCTCGTCATTTCGTTGTTCTTCAGTTTATTGCACAAAAAAGTGAAGTTTTTATGCTCCATTTTCCATTATTTATATAAAAAGGAAAAAAGAAAATTAAGTTGAACGCTCCAATAACCTAATTGTCACTCAATTAACCTTGAGAGCAATCACTATTAACTTTTTTTCTAATATTCAGTTTTCAAGGTAACAAGCAAAACTCAAACAAAACAAGTTTGAGAGAAGCACAAATAAACGCGATTTTTAAACAACCAAAAACGGTGGAAATGAGAAGTTACTAAGACTACAAACAGGAGTAAACAGATACTCTAATAAGCATCTGAGATGTATATTAGGATTATCAAAAAATGTAACACTGCTGATTTATCAGTAAATAAATAAAAATGGAGAATACTTGTCTATGTATTTTGGAAAGCTTGAGAAAATGAAGACGAAGTAGAAAAAGGGATCTATCTGTTCGTGCAGACGTTCTTGTTTTCAAGCTGAGGTATATACATTATTTATGTGATTAATGGAATCGTTACCTCAGTTTTTTTTTTTCTGGGCAAGATAAAGGTTCTTCCATGTTAGAAAACCCCAGGAGTTAAGATTGACTTCTCATACGCCATATTGACTATTTCCCGAAAGACCCATTCGTTTGGCTGTTGTAAGTGCGACTGAATTGTGCATCGATTAATTGGTTATCTGAATGGAATATCGAAGAGAGAGAGAGTGAGAGAGAGATTCATCTGAATGGAATATCGAAAAGAGAGAGAGAGAGAGAGAGAGAGAGAGAGAGAGAGAGAGAGAGAGAGAGAGAGAGAGAGAGAGAGAGAGAGAGAGAGAGAGAGCTAACTAATACGAAGATTCAAATTATAAATAATTCTACAATTACTACTCTTGTTCATATGTCGTCACCTTTGTCTCATCAATAACGCAAATATAATGATAAAGCTCACCAATTTTGTACAGAATAAATACAACCAACTATTTCAGTTTCAAGGATATTTCATACAAGCTGGTCACAAGTGAATATAGATATCAAATTGTAATTGTGAGTATTCTAATTCATTTGTGCATTTTTTTACTCTGATATAATTAAAGAACTTTATGTGGTAATTCCAAAAGGAATTTTAACGTTTAAAGTTTTGGATTTATCCAAACATTATATTGACTATTACTTGGTAAAAGAGAAAGTTTTGTGAAATATTTATCTTGTGGTACTATACTATCATATATGACCTATGTTTTGTATATTAACTTTGTAGATGACCCAATTCAGGGGTAGTTTAAGAATCAAGGAGCTTCAGTGAGCAAAATCTACAAGAAGAGGTCGTGAAAGTCTTTTCACTTTTTAACAGTCCGTAAAAAGGCCAGGTCCTGCATTTCACTTTTTTAAAAGCTATACTGAATGTGTTTCACACACGCTCGTAACCTGCAACGATATTTTCTTTTTTATTGTTTATCTATCTCTACACCTTACTGTTAACAGAACCTGTTTAAGCCTGTCTTTTCATGAATTATTTATTTGAATTTTTGTGACCTTGTCGTGAAGGGTTTTTTACGTAAACTTGCTATCTGTTAAAATGAAGTTAGTTGCATTTACCTTGCCTCTCAGTTACAACCTAATGCCTCACTCTTACATTGGTGACCAGCTCTCCCCCGCCTTCCTCCTAACTGCCATGCTTTACTGTTTGATAATGCCGTTCTCTGACCCTGACTCTCCTATCAACGCCACTCAAGTGAAACTACTGCCTTCAGCAGTACAGAAGCTTTCACCTAGTTTCAGTGTACAGAAGTCCAATTCTGCATGAAGGGCATGACTAGGTCAAGCACCAAGCAGACTATGTTGTTGCGGCAATCCCTGAGGTCACTTTCTCAGAAATCTCCGATTGGCTTTGCAAGCACGGTGACACCTTAATAGCGTATGACTCCCTCAAAATATACCTCCTGTAGCAGTACTCGCAATCGCCAGCTGGCCATATAGCAAAACTTTTTCCACTCTTTCAACAACCGTTGCGGGACCAAAAGTCTTCACTTGCCCTCAGGGACATGACCAGTATCGCTCACCTGCAACCTTCAGCAGACGGCTCTCCTCATGAGGTGAACTGACTTCATTCGCTTTGTGTACGGCGCTTACCTGAATCTGCATGAAATGCTATACCCGATGTTGATATTTTGTCCCTGAAGGACCTGATGACCAAAGTCAACGCTCTAATGGAGAACCACTTTAACACCTTCAAGACCTCCATCAACGCTTCCAATCCTGACAAAGACGACAACTATTCAACATCAACTGAAGCTGATGTGATTGAAGTAGAACATAGACACTCACCCCATGAGGTACCGGAGCGGCAACAAAGCCACCAACCACCCAACACTCGCTCACTCCCCAACCAACGACCTCTACAGCCACTTACTGATGCTCATCAGAAGCAGTTCTGCTACTACCACACCAGATTCTGGGCAGCTATGAAGAAATATGCGAACGGTTGTCAGTAGCCAGCAAATGTGTAAGTAGGCCATCGCTTGTAACAGTGGCCTCCCTTGTCACTAATCTTTTCTTTTTACATGATGCAGATACGGGCATACGATTTTTGGTAGACATGGGTGCTTGTCATTCTCTTCTGCCAAGGCCCCTCTCCAGGACAGGACATAGTCTCTCGAAGTCTGCTAATGTCTGTCTAGTAGCTAATAATGGATCTGTGATACCTACCCACAGTTACAAAAACCTCACATTCTCGTTTGGAAAAAAAAATATAATTAGAGGTCTCTCTTTGCTAACGTCACATTATCAATTCTGGGTGAGGATATCCTGTAACATGTCCACCTCCTGGTTGATGTCATTCAGCGATGGTTATTTAATGCCGCTTCTAACTCATCAACACCTCACCAAGCCCCCCTTCCCCCCCCCCCTTCTCACCTTGCTCTCTACATCAATGCATCCATGGATGTGTATGGCCATATCCTCACATTGTGCACGGAAGTTTTCCATTCAGAACTTCACCGAACATCCACCGTATTTATCACCATATCAAGATGACGTGGCCCCCAGTGTTTGCCAGATTCCGTTGTCTGACACCGCATTGTTTGGCAGTCGCTAAACAAACGTTCACAGAATGGAAGAATAGATCTTGTCAAAAGGCCTCAAGCCCATAGTAGTCACCCTTACACACTGTCCTGAAGAAAGATGGCTCTCTGCATCTGTTTGGTGATTACAGGTGCCTAAACATGCACACAGAACCTGATCACTATCTCTACCAAACATCGCCAATGTGACCTCTTACTTGCACAAAGTGAAGGTTTTCTCTCAGCTTGACTTCCTGAAGGGCTTTTATCAGGTGCCAATGAACCAAGAAGACATCCACAAGACTGCCATCACAAAACTCTTCGGTTCATACACCTTCAGTTACCTTTGTTTTGTCTTTTGTAATACTGGGGCCACTTTTCAACACCTCATGGATAGCTTTTTAGGGGACCTCCCCTTCTGTGTATGTTATGTGGCCAACCTACTTTTGTTCTCTTTCTCCAAAGAGGAACACCTCCATCACCTACGCTTTAGGCTCGACCAATAACAACGTAATAGCTTTGTAGTCCGGTACAACAAGTGTACCTTCGTGGCAAACCAAATATTGTTCTAAGGACACTACATCACTTCTGAAAGAGTCCATGACCTCCCTAAGAATGTTACAGCCATTCAGAACTTCCCCACGCCCTCGACCGTCAAAGCACTGCAAGAATTCTTGGGCATGATCAACTATTGTCACCTTTCCTGCCAGCCATCTTCGCCACTCTTGCCCCCCTCTATGGGTCCCTCAAGAGCAATCCAAAAGACCTGAAGTGGGGTCCCTTTCAAGAAGTGGCCTTTTGCAATGCAAATAATGCCCTAACAACTACTGCTGCTCTCCCTTTTACCATGCCACATGCCCCTCGCCTCCTCTTCACCAATGCCAGCAATGTCACTATTGTTGCAGTACTCAAGTCACTCCCTTTTGCCATTTCTTAGAAGGTACACCCTTTATCATTCGCATGGACCATATGTCTCTGGTGTACGCCTTCACTCGAAAGTCCGATGCCTGGTCCGCCAGTCAATGCCGCCATCTCTCCGTCGTGGCTGAATACAATTGCACCCTTCAACATGTCCCTGGGAAAATGAATCCTATTGCTGATGCCCTGTCAGGAAACACATTGGCTGCCATTCACATGGGATTGGATTACAACACCTTGGCAGATGCACAACGAAAAGATTCAAAGTACAAATTATATAGGACATCCTGCACATCCCTCCATTGGGAAGATGTTGCCCTCAACAACTGCAACACCATCCTCCTCTATGATGTCAGTAATGGTAAATCACGACAATGGATACCTGCTCCATGCTCTAACAAGTATTTTATTGTATTCAAGACTTTCATATCCTTTGTGCCAATCTACTGCACAGCTACTGCAGATGAAGTTCACTTTGCAATGCCTTATTAAGGATGCTAAGGATTGCGTCCGAACCTGTACTTCATACTTAACTTCAGAAGTACATCAACACACAGATTCAGGAGTGGGCACCTTTCCTCCCCTTAGCATTGGTAGTAGATCCAGTACCCCTATCACAAGGACATAATTCATCGTCAACCACTCCACTCGTTGGCTTGAAGCCATTCCCATAGAAACTGCAATTTCCGCCTCATGTACATCCCCCTTACTCTCAGGGTAGATAGAGAGATTTGGTATCCCTGAGCATATTACTTCTGACAGGGGTACCACTTTCATCTCTAAATTGTGGACATCATTGGCAAATATCCTGTGAGTCACTCTACAGCAGACAACCGCCTATCACCGTGCTGCCACTGTAATGTTTGAACATTTTCATCGCACACTCAAAGTATCTTTGATATCCCACTGCAAGGATCCCAACTGGTTTACTCAGCTTCCCTGCATTCTCTTGGGACTTATAACCACTCCTAAAGATGACCTTGATGTCTTGGCAGCTGAAATGGTGTATGGCGATACCGAATATTTTCTGTCTGTAACCTCCTCCAATAATCTCTAGTGCCTATGTCCCGTTCTGGAAAAATTTACTCCATGCCACCAAACTTACAAGCCCCTGCTAAGCAACACGTACTGACTGATTTGCACTCGGCAATGCTAACATCCCCTTACATGGGCCCTTTCCTCGTGATTCATCACAATCCAAAGGCTTTCTTAATCAACATTAGCAGCAAAGAGGACTGGATCTCACTTGGTCAATTAAAACCTGCGTATCTCCTATCACAAATATGTTTTTTCAATGGGGTAGCCATATATCGCACGTTTCACACGCGCTTGTACAATGTAATGGTATTTTCTTTTTTATTGTATATCTCTCTCTACACCGCACTGGTAAAAAACCTGTTTAAGACTGTATTTTCATGAATTATCCTGTTTGAATTTTTTTCACTTTCTTGTCCTGAAAATGTTGTATATAAACTCAGTATCTGTTGAAATAGTGTTAGTTGCATTCACCTCACCTATCAGTTACAACCTAACGGATCACTCTCACAAAGCATTTGGTCAAGCATTGAACAGGATAAAGCAGTAGCGAGCATTACGTGTGTTTGGATGTTACTCGATATAGGTAACTCTTACTTTCAATGAAAAAAAAGTTTGTTTTGAGGCATGTATATTACTGCCAATTACAGAATGAGGTGAATACCTTGTCATAAATTAAATTTTCTTCACCCATTTCCGATGCCAAATTTCTTACATTCCTAACTCCCTAACAATTCAGTTTCATCGAAGATGAAGATATCTACCACATGCCTACAGCGGTCACCTGATGTTTTCCGAGGTGAATATAATATTCATTAATTATTTGATGAACATTACTGACACTTTAATTCTAAATGTTAAAATCTCCTTATTCCCATTACTAATATTACTTGATTATTTTCTCTATTTCAGATAAGGGTATATGTCATGCCAGCAAGGGGGCTCATAGGCGACATCAGCATAGGTGTGGGTTCTCTTATCACCAAAACCTTCATCAAGATGTTGGTAAAGATAAAAACCTAGCCAGTTGGCCATATGGCAATTCTAAATGACTGTCATTCACAGTGACCCGTTAGGCTCCCAACCTCCAAAACAAATGACATTGTTGATACCAGAGCATAAAACCGTAAATATGTGTTAGTGTTGCATAAAAACTGAATTGGTCTATATTCAAGTGTCAAGTTTACTCTTTGTGATCATATCATGACTTTCATTATTGATAGGAGGTAGACTTTAAACTTGACACATTCTTCATACTCATAAACTACACGGGAAGATGCTATGAGAAAATAAAATATAAAATTTTACAGTATTTTAGTAAATATCTTGTTTTCAAACAGATGTGAATAACTTGATGTCATATATTATTATTATTATTATTATTATTATTAACGATAATATTATTATTATTATTATTATTATTATTATTATTATTATTATTATTCTTATTCTTATTATTATTATTATTATTATTATTATTGTCATCTCTATTATCATCATAACTATTATTCTTACTACTACTACTACTACTACTAAATAATAATAATAATAATAATAATAATAATAATAATAATAATAATATGAGAAATAATGAACAATTACAATAAACTATTTTAAAAACAGTAGCAATATCAAAACATATATTTCATATATAAACTATAAAAAAGGCTTATGTCATCATGTTCAACATTAAAAAAAAAAAAAAAAAAAAAAAAAAAACATTTGCTGCTAGTTTGAATTGTTGAAGTTTAACCGATTCAACTACCCGATTAGGAAGAGAAATCCACATCTTGGTCACAGCTTGTATAAAACTTCTAGAATACTATGTAGTTTTGAGCCTCATAATGGAGAAGGCCTGACTATAAATATCAACTACGGGTCTAGCATTAAGATTAGGATGGAACTGTCTGGGAAGATCTGAAAGAGAAGGATGATCAGAATTATTAATATCTTATAGAACATACATAACGAGCTAATTGAACGACTGTGCCAGAGATTAATATCTATATCAGGAATATGAAACTAAATAGATCGTAAGTTCCTGTCCTACAAATTAAGATGAGAATCAGCAGCTGAAGACCAGACAGGAGAGCAATACTCGAAACAAGGGAGAATAAAAGAATTAAAACACTTCTTCGGAATAGATTGATCACCGAGAATCATAAAAAAAACTTTCTCAATAAGCCAATTTTTTTGTGCAGTTGAAGAAGACAGGGACCTTATGTGTTTCTCAAAAGTAAATTTGCTGTCGAGAATCACACCTAAAATTCTAAAAGAATCATACAGAGTTAAAGACATTATCGATGCTGAGATCCGGATGTTTAGGACCCACTCTCTGTGACCTACTTACAATCATACTTTGAGTTTTGTTAGGATTCACCTTCATGCACCATAATTTGCACCATGCATTAATTTTAGCTAGGTCTCTATTCAGGGATTCAACAACCCCAGTTCTACTTTCAAGAGATGGAATTGATGCAAATAGTGTAGCATCATCTGCATATGCAACAAGCTCACTTTCTAGGCCAAACCACATGTCATGTGTATATAGTATGAAAAGTAATGGGCCAAAATACTACTCTGAGGAACACCAGCTAACACATTCCTATTCTCACTCTGGTGCCCATCAACAACCACTCTTTGCGATCTATTACTGAAAAATTCAGTAATGATGCTACGAAACGACAGAATCATTCCAAATAGTTTGAGTTTGAAAGCAATACCCTCAAGACCAACACGGTCAAAGGCAGCACTGCACTAAAATAAAGGCTAATCATAAGAACTTCCTGACTGCAATCAAGGGATTTCTGTACAGCATTGGAGATTGTAAGAAGGGCATTACATGCTCTAAGGTCTTTACGAAAACCAAATTGTAAAGTACGGAACAGATGATTACCTTAAGCAAACCTATTAAGACTTATTGCCAAAAGTTAAAAAAACTTTAGATAATAGGGGAGTTATGGAAATTGGGCAGTAATCAGTTGGACTTTAGCTAACACAAAAATATTTATAATGTGGGGTAACATTACTAATTCCCTAACAAGTGCTAAAAGCTCCTCTTCCTGCTAACTTGCGCAAAATAACAGATAACTTTGGAGCGAAGAAATCTACAGTTTTTATAAATAGTAATGGAAAAATACCATTTGGGTCTACACTTCCATGAGGATCGAGATCCATCAATAGAGCTTTAATTTTGCAAGACCGAAAAGCTAAGCTAGTTAGTTAAGCCTCTGGAACCGGAATGAGGAAGACCAAGTTTCTCATCACTCTGCTTACTGTCAAACACATCATCTAAGAGGGTTGCCTTATCCTTTGGACAGTGAGTGACAGAGCCATCTGGTTTAAGTAAATTTAAGTAAAGGAGGAACTGTTAAATTTTCACCAAAGAATGCAGATTTAAGGGTAGTCTACCACTTATGATCCTGAGTTGTACCAGAAAGAGTATTGTTTATGGTTAAATTGTATTTCTTTTCAGTTGAAGCATAAACTTTCTAAGCAAAAGCTCTAAGCTGAGTATACTTATTGCTGTTTTAATTAGCAAGTGCTTTGTCTGTAACAAAGTGTGCAGTTTTAAGGAGGACAAGTTGCTTAGTGTTTATTACTAACAAAATAGAGGCATGGCCAAACTTCCTAACAGAAGAAGCAATCTTACTACCTCAACACCAGGGGAGTAAGTATATACTAGATCCAAGCAGTTACCAAACCTATGAGTGCCTTCACTTATGACTTGCTAATAGCCTAATTCAGAATAAACTTTCAAAGTTTTAAGCCATGGTGATCAATTGGAAAATTAGAATTTAACAACTCCCTATTGTGAGTTATGGAATTGTCAACAAGCACAAAAGAGGCCTTTCCATTATCATCCTCTATCTTAGAAATAATAGCAAGAACACAATTGAGCATGGAATCATTCATTTCTGGATTCCAATAAATTTTGTGTATGTATATATATATATATATATATATATATATATATATATATATATATATATATATATATATATATATATATATATATTTATATATATATATATATATATATATATATATATATATATATATATATATAAATTGTTATGCCAGCCACAATCTTCAATGATCTGAATCTCATGACATCCACATTCATTGTAGGACTTATAAGAAACACGGAACTCAGTCTTAATATGCATTACCAATCACAATACCCGGGAACGGGTTTACATTTCAAAATTATTGGTGTCTTATAATCATCATCATCATCATCATCATCATCAACTGTAACCAGTCCACTGCAGGACAAAGGCCTCAGACATATCATTCCACTCCCGCCTGTTTATGGTATTTCTATGTCAGTCTACTCCTGCAAATTTTCTTAGTTCGTCAATTGATTGTCTCTTTCCTCCCCCTGTCTCTTTTGTAATCTCTAAGGACTCTTTCTGCTATTCTTAATGTCCATCTGTTATCTGTCATTCTCATTGTATGTCCTGCCCACGTCTATCTCTTTTTCTTACATCTTGCTACAATATCCTTTACTTTAGTTTGCTCTCGTATCTTTTACTGTTTCTTAGTGTTATTCCTTTCATTATTCTTTTCATACCTTTTACAGTTGTAACTAGCTTATGTTCTACGGCTTTAGTGAGGCTTCAAGTTTCTAATGTATACGTTAAAACTGGTAGAACAATCTCATTAAATACTTTTCTTTTTAAAGAAGGTGGTATTTTACTTTCCATAATCTCATTTTGTTTACCAAAATCTCTTCTTTCCATGCTTATCCTTCTTTTAATTCCGGACTTGTTTCCTGGGGAAACGCTTATTAACAATTACCAAAGGTTCGTCCATAACTCTTATTTGTTGCATTTCAGCATCTCCATTAAATATTATCTTAGTTTTACTCATATTCATTTTCAGTCGTATATTTCTGCTTTCTCTACTAAAATCTTTTGTCCTCTTTTGCAATTCCTCCCATGATCCAATAAATACAACTATGTCATCTGAAAATTTTAAAGTTAATAAGGTATTCCCCATTAATATTAACTCCTACATTTTCCAAACCTAAATTTTTAAGAACTTCCTCTAGGCCTGCTTTGAATAATTTTGGAGAGATTAGGTATCCCTCTATGTATATATGCATAACCAAAATATTTTTCTCTCTTTTCCTCATACCATTTTATGTAATGTCAATTCCTATATCTTATTCCACGTTCTCAGTACAAATAATCATGTTATAAGTGGTTTAACAAGACTTCCTACTAACGATATAATAATGATTTATTAGGTATTGTTACCTTGACGTATTAATCGATAAAGAGGCGCAAAGCCGAACACGAACAAGATATTTTCAGGGTAACAGATAATGACTTGCACACCATTTCAAAGAAGCATTGGCTTTAGCTATCGACGAGCTCTTGGGAATAAAAATTTTCTTTGGATGAATAAACAGAGGACAAAAGCGACAGAGAAGCAGAAAAGGGGATAAATAAAGAGAGAGATAAGTCAATATGCAGTGGCATATGATTTAAAGAA
Source organism: Palaemon carinicauda (assembly GCF_036898095.1). Taxonomy (NCBI): domain Eukaryota; kingdom Metazoa; phylum Arthropoda; class Malacostraca; order Decapoda; family Palaemonidae; genus Palaemon; species Palaemon carinicauda. Next base: position 61,947,684 of record NC_090760.1, on the reverse strand, counting down.
CAGTTTTAAAACTGAAAATGAAAACCTTGGATTTTCTATCTTTCGTTCTATGTCATCAGTTTAGGGCAGGCCATTGATAGCTTTATTGTCTAGATATCCATTAAAAGAAAAACAACAGACATACAAACAAACCAACGGGCCAAAAGATTTGGAAACCTATATTTAAACATATAAAAATAATAAATAATAATCATCATCATACTTTGATAAGAATTCTATCAAAGGGATTTACAGATTTTTTTCATATATCAGAAATATACTTTTTTCTCGGAAAAATTTCACATGTGAAGAGAAAGAAACATTAATTCTTTTACATTCATTTCCAATTTCCTTTGTCCTTAAGATCTTGTAATAAGAATATGCAGATAATCATGGAGATGATTATACTTCTTTAATGTACACGAAGGCCAATGAGACATACGGTTTGGAAATAGAGGAAAGAGGATCCTTGCATACTATACGATAATAGATTATCATTTATGAAAAATATTTGCAAAAGAATGTGTACATTCAAATGGACAGAGGGAGAGTACTTGCGTCTCGACTCGTCCAGATTTTCTTAACACACACACAAACACACACACACACATATATAAATATATATATATATATATATATATATATATATATATATATATATACAATATATACAGTATATATATATATATATATATATATATATATATATATATACAGTATATATATATATATATATATATATATATATATATATATATATATATATATATATATATATATATATATATATACAGTATATATATATATATATATATATATATATATATATATATATATATATATATATATATATATACAGTATATATATATATATATATATATATATATATATATATATATATATATATATATATATATACAGTATATATATATATATATATATATATATATATATATATATATATATATATATATATATATATATATATATATATATATATATATATAAATATATATATATATATATATATATATATATATATATATATATATTTATATATAAATATATATATATATATATATATATATATATATATATATATATGAATATATATATATATATATATATATATATATATATATATTTATATAAATATATATATATATATGTATATATATATATATAAATATATATGAATATATATATATATATATATATATATATATATATATATATATATATTCATATATATATATATATATATATATATATATATATATATATTTATATATATATATATATATATATATATATATATATATATTTATATTTATATATATATATATTTATATATATATATATATATATATATATATATATATATATATATATATATATATTTATATATATATATATATATATATATATATATATATATATATATATATATATAAATAGAATGTTTATCTATACAGTGTATATGCATACATATATATATATATATATATATATATATATATATATATATATATATATATATATATATATATATATATATATGTGTATATATATATATCATATATCATCAGTGAAGGTAGCGGCAGCCAGTAATTTTTATTCCTCTGGATAGCTAAGTTGGTAGCGTCGCTGTCTTCTGTTCCAGAGGTTCTGAGTTCGGGTCCCCGCTAGGGCGCGAATAGTGTGACACCTTTTACCGGGGATTACTCCACAGGGTGGTGCCTGGGGGGGGGGGGGGGGAGGCTCGAGGGGGCTAGTGATAGCCCCTGCTGGCTTATGGTCGCCGAGGAGATGATGTAGACTGTCTCAGGGGAGACCTAAAACCCGCAACTTTAACTTTTAAAATGGACATGGAAATACCAGTCCTAAAATCCATTTGTTATAAATACCGGCGTTTCCTGATCATCATTATCACATCTCCCAGGGCTACAAATAAGGACATAAATATCGTGAAGAAACATTTATGACAAATTTAAGAATTAATTTAAGGAATAAAAATTAGTAAAAAAAAAAAAAAAAAAAAAAAAAAAAACCTCAAGTGAAAATATGTATACCACAGAAGTGGAACCAACCTCGCAGAAGTACAAATAAAAACTAAATGGCAACAACAACTACAGAACAAAACAAAGAAAGCTATGACAAGTACAATTGAGTGGAGGAAGCTTGAGTGTTTAACGAGGGAACTAGTCTTTTAATTAGAATTGACTCTAGAATAGGCAAGTCGTGGTTATTAGATACTTGCCCTATAATGCAAAAATTTTTACTGTCAATACTTATTTTTTACATTTTAGCACGATTGAAAATTTGTGAATGTTTTGGGCTGGATATTCTGCAACCTTTTCGAAAACTCATATCTCTATGAGAATCCAGTCTGACCTTCAATAACCTCTTGGTAGATCCTACGTAGGTCCTAGAGTTACACTTTGGGCAAATATATCGATACAATAAACCAGAGGACATCACAGGACTTAATCGATCCTTAAAATGAAAACAGAGCCAACTATGAGAGGAGTTTTACTTCAGAAGCTGAAAAATGTTGTTGTATGATTTTCGAAAGCTTTAGAAGGAATCATCATAAATAAAAGAAAAACTCGCAGAAAATTTGAGTTTAGGTACTGTCGTTATTTTTTTAGCCTGAGCCAGTTGATCATTTAAAGAATTTGTTAAAATGTTTAAGAAATAATAACGTCGGACAACAGTTTTTCTTAAAATAATCTCATAAATAAAAATTAAAATATTCTCAACTAAAAATAAAGAAGGAATACTCTGGAGAAAAGTATAAATAGAGTTTAATTCAAAATTATATGAACAAGATCTATAAAAATTTGAACCTAATCCAGTCAAAGTCTTTTTTCCTAAAAAACCGTAGTTTTGAAACCTTCTCTCTCTATCACATCTAAAAAATATAGTTTATTTCCTTCCTCCTATTCTAATGTGAACTTTATATTATTTTTCTGCTAATTAGTAAAATTCACGAAAGAGTCAGCATCGAATTCATTTCTAAATAGAGCGAAGGTGTCATCAATATATCTGACATAAAACATGGGATGGTATCTCAAAGGGCAATTTTCGAGCATGGTATCCTCCAGGGAGCACATAAAAATGTTAGCAAAAGTGAGTCCCAGAGGGGAACTCATAGCCATCCCATCCACTTGTTTATACAAATTACCATTAAAAACAAAAGCGGTGTCCAGCACCGCCAACTAAAAAGTTTTTTTTTTTTAAAGACGTGCGATTAAAAGCATTTAAAGTGGCATTAGGTTCTGAATTTTTTTTTTCTAAATAATATCAATTGTTTCTTTTGCTACATTAGTAAATAATGACTCAACATCAAGACAAGTCATAAAAATATCTGAGTCCTGATATGTTACAGCTTCCTTAAATGCATAGGAGTTTCTCAGTGAAAATGAATTTTTTGTAAGATGTTCTAGTTTGTAGTTTGGTGTATTTAAAGAAAATAATATAGGCCTCAGTGGAATATTAGGCTTGTGGATTTTGGGCAAACCAGTTGTTGTTGTTGTTGATGTCATTCAGGTTTTATTTGTACTTCTGCGAGGTTGGTTCCACTTCTGTGTTGTGCATATTTTTACTTGAATTTTAGTTCCCTTTTTAATTTTTTACTCTTTATATTATTTTTTTTAGTTTTAATAATGTTTCTGAAAATTATTTATGTACTTCTTATTTGTAGCCCTGGAAAACGATCAGGAAACGTCGGGATTTATAATAAATGTGTTTTCATAGCTGCCTATTTCCCTGTCCATTTTGAGAAATATACATATATATATAAATATATATATATATATATATATATATATATATATATATATATATACATATATATATATGTATATATATGTATATATATATATATATATATATATATATATATATATATATATATATATATATATATATATATATATATATATATATATATATGTATATTTATACATATATATATATATATATATATATATATATATATATATATATATATATATATATATATATGTATAAGTATATATATATATATATATATATATATATATATATATATATATATATGTATGTATGTATGTATAAATATATATATATATATATATATATATATATATATATATATATATATATATATATATATATATATATGCGTAAAAATCACAGGAAAACGTGATGCTCAGATGCAGAGGAACCACATATATTTCGTATTTCGTATTTTCATTTTCCCTGTGGTTCTTCTGCATACATATATGTATAAATATATATATATATATATATATATATATATATATATATATATATATATATTTATATATATATATTTATATATATATATTCATATATATATATATATATATATTTATATATATATATATATATATATATATATATATATATATCTATATATATATTTATATATATATAAATATATATATATATAAATATATATATATATATATATATATATATATATATATATATATATATATATATATATATATATATATGTATGTATATATATATACATATATATATATATATATATATATATATATATATATATATATATATATATATATATATATATATATATGTATATATATGTATATATATGTATATATATATATATATATATATATATATATATATATATATATATATATATATATATATATATATATATATACATATATATATATATATATATATATATATATATATATATATATATATATATATATATATATATATATATATATATATATATATATATATATGTGCGTGTTTGTGTGTTTGTATATATATATATATATATATATATATATATATATATATATATATATATATATATATAGTGGAGCGGCTAAGGGAAAAATCGTTCAGTTTGTGAAGAAACCATGAAACTTTCCACGGTGGTATTTTAGGACCTAAGGATCATGAAAAAAAAAATAGACCCAAAAAAATCGATCCCGTGGTGGCAGCCATATTGAATTTCAAAATGGCCGCAATTTTTTACTTAACTTAGTCTATAACTCCGTTACTAAGGGAGGTAGAATGTTAATTCCTGCACCTTCACCCATGTTATGAGGGTCAAGGAATCCAATGGACCCATTGTCAATTTTACCAAATGTCGGCCATATTGGATTACAAGATGGCCGACACCAAAATTCAGATTTTATTATATCTCATAGAATATTTTTTTTTTCTGATTGATTGAACAATTTCTAGATGTCACCCCAATGTTTTCAGGGTTGATAATTTTCAATTAGCATATTTAAAATTTCATTTTGTGTTAGCCATATTGGATTTCAAGATGGCTGCTGCTGACAATATAGGGTTAAAGTGTTCCATGGTCAATGATGCGAAATGCAAAATTTCCAGGTTTTCCAAGTGTATCAAATGCGGGTGGTACATTTGAATATTTCTTGAAATCTTATCCCCTTATATCCGCCATATTTGATTCCAAAATGGCTGCCTTAAAAAATGTTATAGACCAAACTTTCTTAATTTATGCTGTTTATTTAGGTAAAAATGCATTTTCAGCTGAACGTTCAATACGGTATCTCCGGGTAAAAGCATATATCAATATCAGGGTCACATTTGGTTATAATACAACCAATCAAAAAATGAAAGTAAAGATGCATTTTAAGCAGGTCAAGGTTGCATTCCTCATGATTATCAAAGTCAAAAAGTCAAAAGTTTGTCAGTTAAACCTCATAGCAATTACCATTACATTTGCAAAGCTAGGTGCAAGCCTTTTTAGTCTTGAATGTCTTAAAGCATTTGCAGTTTCCTGAGCAAGATTTAGTGCAACCACAAGCAATCAGTTCAAGACAGGCTTTTTCAGCTACTGGTAAAGTTGTCCACATAGGTTTGTAACATCCATCCTCAGATTTTCTCCAGCCCCAGTCATTTGCGCAAGGGAGTTGCGATTGAGATTGGAGGCACTGGCTCCAAATGTATCCTGCCTGGTAAACTGATCTCTTGATATGCTCCTCAAGTGCTGCCCTGGTCGGAGGAATATTGTCAATGTTTCTTGAACATTTTGTGAACAAGTTCATTCGTGCTGCATTCACATGGATATCATCACTAGTACGACAGTACATCAAAACTACGAACCGCTCCAGTTTGCCAATGACCTCTTCTGAAAGTATGCATGGAGACGATAGCAAGATGAAAATCTCTGTTATTTCTGGCAATGCAATCCAAGTGTTCCAAGCTGTTTTCTTTCCATAATTTGCAAAATATGCTGTTGTGCCGCATCCCGTGAAAGCGTGAAAGAATGGCAGTCCATTTGCCTTCTGAGGACCAATTGAAGATACTATCTCATGAATAGGGATGTACCAAAAGTCTTTGCCAGTTCCAAAGGCAATCCATAGCTCTTGAAGGTTAGAAATGTCACTGAAACTAGCAACTGCCAGGACAACAACATCAGTGTCCACTGTTCTGATCATCACTGTTTTGAAGTCAGACAAAACTGCATCCTGGACATGCAGCAGTAACCTTGAATCTGCTTCCTCTTGTGTGCATGGCTGAAGTCGATCCGGTTGCAGATCTAGACTTGAGCTAACAACAGACTCATTCAAGGTGGATACAATCACTCTGTTTCCAGTGTCATTTGAAACACACTCGTTAGCTAGGAACCGAAAAAGTTCATCTTTGTTGTTATCATTACGTAGGAAATTTTTCCAATTTCCTGGAAGCTTGACATTTTGTGACACCCGTCGGCGAGCACCAGTTCCTCTGCTCTCTCTTGTAGAGAGTTTTAAGCTGTCCTTCAAGTAAACATCCCAAACTATGTCAATTCGAAAAGATTTCTGTAACTCAGACATCACATATGGTAGGAACACCTCCTTAGCATACTCCCCAAATGTCTTAGCTTCTCCAATTGGCAGAAAGTGTACAACAGCTGCTCCGTCAAAGATTCGAACATCAACAATAGGATGACTTGAGTGCAAATCCTTGTTTTGAGATTGGAGACAGTCTACAAGATCAGACTTTTTCCCTTTCCTCAATTTCCCTCCTGAAGATATTGATGGCGGATATGGCTGGTTCTTATGTTTAAAAAAATCATCGAGGTTACTTTCCCTCATCTGGCTAACTATATAGAGTCTGGAGAAGAGACTACAGTCATTCTTAAGTTCTAGAACTTTTTGTTTGTCCTTAGACACACCAGATTTTGATTTACTTTTAAAAAGCAGGAATGAATCTCTCGAAATTGGTGCACTTATTGCTGTCTCATTTTTCACTAATCGCTCCTCAATGAAGGTTTTGAATTGTTCTGTCCCAAGTATTTAAATTTTTTTAATACTGTCAACTACACACTGGGACAATATATCTTGTGTGTCAATTGTAGACAAGTTCTTGCTTTGATCAAGAAAAGGATTTCCAAGTTCCTCCATTGTGTGAACAAGAGCTTGCACATCCTCCAAGAAAGTTCTTTGTGTGGCGTGGCTCTGATCATGATGTTTCCTGCCCGTGTCTGCAGCATCTGTTGGATCCATTTCAAGTTCTTATTCCGCTACAATCTGTGAGAGCTGTGGACCAGCCACCATCCATCCATACAAACACTATGGAATAAAATCTAAAAGTAAAAAAAATAATATGACGGGCATCTTGAAATCCAAAATGGCCGCCATTAGGTCACTTTTAAAGTTAATAACATCGACTGATCCTCTGAAATTGAAAACATGAAGATAGACAGTGAATTTATGGTCTATTACCCGATATAACACAAAAGTTTCAGAAAAATAGGAGATTTTGGCGGCCATATTGGAATTCAATATGGCGGCCACCAGGGGACACTATTTTTTACAGTCTATTTTTTTTTTATGACCCATAGGTCCCATAGAGTTCACATATAAAGTTTCATGCTTTCTTCACAAACTGAACGATTCTGGTGAAAAGTGGCCCTTAGCCGCTCAGCTAATATATATATACATATATATATATATATATATATATATATATATATATATATATATATATATATATATATATATATATATATATATATATACATATATATATATATATATATATATATATATATATATATATATATATATATATATATATATATATATATATATATATATACATATATATATATATATATATATATATATATATATATATATATATATATATATATATATATATATATATATACATATATATATATATATATATATATATATATATGTATATATATATATATATATATATATATATATATATATTTATACATATATAATATATATATATATATATATATATATATATATATATATTTATACATATATATATATATATATATATATATATATATATATATATATATATATATATATATATATATATATACATATATATATATATATATATATATATATATATATATATATATATATATATATATATATATTTGTGTTTGTGTGTGTGCAAAGAAGGGGGGGGGTGATACACATTAAAAGTAAAATCCCAGTCTCACAGTGTTGATTGAAGTATTATTCGTTTAACACATTATTTAAAGATATTAGCTTTTTTGGCAACCTCGATCCACTCTTACGTTCCTCCATCTACAAATTCTTCCTCTCTTCCATTTCCCAAATATCAATGATTCATTTTAACCTGAATTATTAAATGCCAGAAATATCTCTCACCACAATTAAATCACAGTTGTCTCTGTCATGTTCTGCTTAGATACTTATGGATAAGGTATTCTAATTATATCATTATATCTGTCAATGATATATGTAAAGATAATATTTGAAAAATTCAATGCCTTTGCCAACCCATTCGTATGATTGGGTGACGTATCTTTGTGTCACGAACCATGGGTTTAGAACCACTGACTTTACATATTAAATATCTATTGGTAGAGGACAAACCCTAAATTATCTCCTTAACAGTAAAGAAAGCTTCCTGATGCTCCATTCCCGGATTTATTATGATTGTAGATAAGACGTCTATTTAAAAAAAAAAAAAAAGTCTTTGAGATCATTGAGTGTGAAATGAAACAAAATCGTTGAGACAGAAAAAATAATTAAACAACCTTTTTCCATAACATTAAATGCAGAAAGACCTAAAGAATTATGTTTTTTTTAGCAGAGAAAATGCCACATGCTCAAAACTAAAAATATGAAACCCTTCTTTCGCTTATTTATAAAAAAGATGTAAATATTTATTTTTTAGTTACCATTAAAATACTTTATATTATCCATATATCTAATTCTAGCTTTGGTGCAACTTGCTCTGGTAAAGAGAAAGGTTAATGAAAACGGCCTGAGTCTTTATAAAATAATATTTGAAGATCATGAATATAACTGCTACTACCAATAATAATAATAATAATAATAATAATAATAATAATAATAATAATAATAATAATAATAATAATAATAATAATAATAATAATAATAATAATAATAATAAATATTAGGAAAACTGGTAATTACTAGAAATGTCTTGTTTAGGAAGGAATAAGAGGGCTTAGTATGAAGTACTAAAGAGCGAACAATATCTTCCCAGCTTGGATTCTAGATGATATTTGTCCATCTCAAGCAAATCATCATCTGCTCTACGTCTGCATTTATGTCTCCGAATAGGGTATTTGCATATGTTGAAGCAACTTAGTGTGTGTTTGTGTCCTGGGTGATATCTAAATCAATTTTATTAGCAAGAGAGAGAGAGAGAGAGAGAGAGAGAGAGAGAGAGAGAGAGAGAGAGAGAGAGAGAGAGAGAGAGAGAGAGAGAGAGAGAGAGAGAGAGAAATGCAAGCAAAAGTGACATGCTAAGTGTCGTATGTAACATTTATCTGAGAGGACTCAAAAATATCATGAGAATTTTCAGCTGTATAAATACCACTCAGTTTATATGATATACAGAATACTAATTTAAACAATGCCGTATCACAGCGAAATCTAACAAGTGATGCCACAGAGATTCTTTATAATTGCTCTTAATACTCTTGTATTTACCATAGATTAGAGAAAAATAACAACTTTACTGGTAGACATTTAATCGTAACTGGTATGTGTTGATAACTTATCTTTGTGCTTTAACTTGATAAAAAAAAATTTTCTGGGCTTAGAATTTTATTTTATCACTCAAAAACATATTTAGATTATTTTGTTATCCATATAAATACTGTATGTCCCTATATAAATCGTATATTCTCAGTCCCTGGGCATTGAAATCTTATTATTTAATTGTTTTAAAATAGTTATTGGTTGCACTTTTCACAGAATAGATTAAAAGGGATTTTTTTTTCTCTTACAAAGTTTGGGATCTTCACATTTTTTTTTCACTAATGACTACAAGTTTCATATTTCCATAAAGCAAAAATTGTCACAATTTTATGAATGGAATGAGCCTGTTGTTCTCTTCAATAAAATTCTGGTCAATATGATTCATAGGTGAATCACTTTTCCTGTGTTGAAATGCCGAATGAAGGACGAACCCTGGTTCAATGATGATTATAGGCATGGTTATTTGGAGAAACTGGATGCTTACCATATTTTAGAAAATACCAGATCAAATTTGACTTTGAATAACTACACTCAGCTAAGAGCTGTTGCTCTGAGAGATTATCCTTTAACCAAAACTAAGTAAAATTTTACCATAAAGTCAAACTTTTCTCTTAGAACCAAAGAAAAAATATGGTGGACTACCTTAAAATCTGCATTCTTCGGTGGAGACTCAACAGTTCCTCCTTTACTTGAACCAAGTCGCTAATGTATTTGGAAGTAAGCAAATTAATGAGAAAGTAAATCTTCCTCATCCCTGTCTTCCTTAAGATAAAGTAACGAGTTTTGATATTCGGCCCCGTGAAATTAAAACTTTTATTGGACATCGATGCCTATAGAGTTTCAGAACCAAACGGTATTTGTCTTTGTCTTTTATAATGGCAGCGCATTTGTGAGCTCCTAAGTCCTTTGTTATTCTTCGTCGTTTTTTTTTTATTTATTTATTTATTTTTTTTTTTTTTTTTAAGACTTGGTAATGTCCCTCCATTCGGTGGATGTGTTTGCGGTGGCTGTAACCCTGATGATTACGGCCCAAGTTGCATAATTCCAATATTATCTAAAATTGTTTAACGTTTTATGGCAAAGCACCTAAATAGGTATTTTGATGGTAATCATCCGTTCTCTGGTTTGCTGTTTGACTTTTTCAAAGGCCTTGGAACATGTGATACTACTTTTACAATTTCCAGTACTGTTCAGAAAATCCTAGATAGGCGTCAGGAAATTTTATGATTTACCAAGATTATAGTACTGTCTTTGACCGTGTTAATCAAGAAGCCCTCATTTTCAAACTTAAACTGAGAAGAATAGGTGGGTCATTTCTTGGCATTATTATTTATCTTTTAATTAATAGATTACAAAGATAAGCTGTTGACTATAGAAAAGTAGTAACTAGTGTTTCTCAATGTTACTCCATCATGTAAATGTGTTTGTTGTAGCTCAAGTTCAGCTGATTACCGCCCAATTTCCATAACTCCCACCTTATCGAAAGTTGAAAAAAAAAAAAAAAAAAAGTAAGATTGCCAAAACGTCTAAATAGGTTGTCTGAATGTAATCCTCTGTTCTCTAGTTTACAATTTGGATTTCGTAAATGCCTTGGAGTATGATGTGCTTCTTACAATCTCCAATGCTGTACAGAAATCGCTTCATTCTGGTCAGGAAGTTCGTATGATTGGCCTTGATTTTAGTGGTGATTTTAACCGTGGTAATGACGATGCCCGTGTTTCCAAACTCAGACAGTTGGGAGAGGGTGGGTCTTTTCTTAGCCTCATTATTGAATCTTTAAGTAACTGATCACAAAGAGTTGTTGTTATTGGGCATCAAAGTTAGTATAGAAATATGATATTTGTTGTTCCTCATATACACAAGACATTTGGTTTTGCCTAGACAATGTAGATTTAGGGTTGCTGAATCCCTTGATAGAGCTCTAACTACGAATAGTGCATAGTTCAAATTATGGGACATGAAGTTCAATCCTAACATAACTCAAAGTATAATTGTCATAAAGAGTTACAAGAATTAGTTTAAACGTTCAGAGAGTTTTGTGATCTTTTCTAACTTATTCTTCAATTCGTTGACAGTGTTACTGTTATCTTACATCTGCTAGAGGTCTGTTCCGTGTATTTACTATTTTGTACATAAAGAAATGATAAAATTGTGTAATGTTATATATTTTTAATTCCAGTTTGTATCTGTTGCCTCTGTACTGATTTGTGCTAAGTGTGAAAAGGTTGTTGTGGTCTACATTTGTTATTCCTTCAAAAATTGTTAATGTCTCTATTGGCTGTCCCCATAGTTACGGAGTTTGTAGATCAAAGGAGTTAAACGTTCCATTTTCCATCTATATCTAAATTGTCTTGGTGTTGGAGCTAGTTCGGTGGCCCTAGATTATACTGCTTCTAATCTGTATATGCAGTATCCTTCTTAATACACAGAACTTAGAACCTGACTCGGTATTCTAGATGTGGTCTTGCTATTGATGTGTGAAGCTGTAGTACATTTTCTTTGTTTCTGTATCTAAATTGTTTATTCGTAACCTATTAGGTTTTGTGTTTTGTTTTCAACTTTTATGCTCTGTTTGGTGAAATATAAATCTTTGTTAAAATAATGTTGAGATCTTCGTCCTAGTTGACACTTTCTGTTTCATTACCAGGCAGGGAGTAATCTTTGTGTAGGTTATAACCTATGAGCATATTTTTACATTTCCCACAGCTGAAAAGCATGTGCCATTTTCTAGACCATTCTGCCCACTTAATTAAGTCATATCCTAAAACATATACGTCTTTCGAGTTCGTGACGTTTATCCTTGGTTTACTATCGTCATCAAATTTGGCTATTATAATAGTTAAAATCTGCCATTAATGTAAATCAGAAATAGTAATGGGTCAAGGACGGATGCTTGAAGTATTCCGCCTGTAACAGCTCCCCACTCTGAAGCTTCTCGTTTGATTATAACTGTCTGTTTTCTGTTTATAAGCCAAAACTCGATTCAGTCAGCTAGCTCATCATTGAGGGCTTTAATTTTACGAAAACAGTTTATGAGGGGCTTTCTCCAAAGCATTTTTGAAAGTCTGGGTATGTGATGTCTATTTCCCTGCTTTTGTCAACTAGGCAACACGTATTGTGGAAAAAAATTACAACAAATTTGTCACACAGGATCTCTTTCATCGAAAACTATATTGGCTGTCTATCAGAAGATTACGTTTTCTATATGTTCTACTATTGGATCTACTATAATTGTTTAAGAAATATTGTGAATAGGTCAAACACAAAGGCTACTCACATCCCACTTTCAGCATTGATAATGTTTCTATAACTCTATAACTCTTAAAATTTTTGGTGTGATTCTTGATAATAAATTTACTTTCGAGGGACATTAGGTCTTTGCCTTGATCGATTGCACAAAAAAAAAAAAAAATGCTTATCGAGAAAGTCTTAAGATTTTCGGTAATCAATCTATTCTGAAGAAGCGTTTCAATTCTTTCATTCTATCTTATCTCGAGTATTGTTCTCCTATCTAGTCTTTATCTGCTGAATCTCATCCTCATTTGTCGGGGAGAACATTATGGTGTATACAATTCATTTTTCCTGGTCTAGATATTAATCTCTAGCAACGTTGCTCAATTACTTCATTATGGACTTTGCATAGGTTTTTTTTTTTTTTCTATATTTTTGACCCCCCTTTACATACAGGTCATCCTGAGCCTTGCCACCCAGTTCATCAATTCTAATAGTCATGCTTTCTCCACTACAAGACTCGATACTATACATTATTCCACAAGTTTATTCCGGCTATGACCAAGTTGTCGAATAATCTTCCAAATCAGGATGTTGAATCGGGGGAACTTCAAAAGCACAAAATCGTAGAAAATGTTTATATTTTGAAGTGTTGAAGAGGCTAACAGAAGTGTCTTTTAATAGTTCATATATGCGAGCTCTGTTGTAATGTTACTGTTCTTTATTTCATTTCTCCATTATTCTCTTGTAATGTGTTTATTTCCCGAATTCCTTTCCTCACTAGTCTTTTTTCCCTTTTACTTATTTATCCTCGTTTTCCAGCTAGAGTTGTAGCTTAGCAAGTAATAATAGTAATAACAATAATAATAGTGATAATAATAATAATGATAAAAAATAATGATAATGATAATGATAATGATAATGATAATGATAATGATAATGATAATGATAATGATAATGATAATGATAATGATAATGATAATGATAATAATAATAATAATAATAATTAATGATGTTCTCGGTTCATTACCTTTTTATTCAATGTGCATGATATGGGGTTTGACTTGGAAAAGAAGCTGATGACGTAAGCAGATGTGCTACTCTTTGCATAAAATCCATCTCCTAAATGTAGATAAGTGGTTGCTGAATCCCTTTATTAACCTAGATGAAGAGTGCAATAATGCTAATAAAGAGGCAAATTGTAGGGTATTGATGCCGTATGGTCTGAAACTAAAAGTTCTTGTGATGAAATAAAATGTGTTTTTAATACTTTTCTATAGCGTTAAATGTCTATTGTTAAAGTAGTAATGAGAAAATTATATTTTGTTTCCCTGGTTACCTATTATCATCCTCATGGAGGTATATAAGAAATCATAGAGTTGAAAGGTTTGTAAGGTGAAAATTAACCATGAATGAGATATGAAATTGTTAAGATTTACTTACGGTGAAGTTTGATTGTAGGAAGTAGTAGTTCAGTTGAATCATCATCATCCGAGGCCATCCTAATTATCAATTGCCTAAATTCATACCTGAGTCACCAGAGCATGCACAAAGATTTAGAGGACTTAGATAATCACAACTGACAAATCCTATATCTAATATACTGTTCTCCGATACTAAAATTTCCCTAATTGTGTAGTTAGCTTGTTTTTACTGTGATATGTAAAAGTATTTGGATAATTTGCTGGATTTATATGCAATTACGTTAACCTAAATTATTTCTTTTAGAGCTAATTAATTTCAATAACATAAAGTAAAGGAATCTATCAAACAGTTAATTTTTATTTATCTAGTGATATGTCTACCATGACACATCCCCAAATTTTGAAAGGTAGCTGACATAAAAAAGGGGGATTTGGTTCTCATTGTTCCTCATTGCCTGACGAAGGACTCATTTGAGTTTGGTTGGTCCTGCTAGGATGCCAGAGACCACCCTCCTCCATTTTTCATCACAAATGAACATTCATATGCTGAGTCCACTGCTGCTGCTACATATATTCATGAAGAACGGCAAAGCAAGAAGCCGGATCAAAGGGCATTAATTATAAATTGCAATGCTCTGGAATACGAATTGGTTGCAAATGGAGTAGGGGTTTGCTTATTGCTGCAGATGTTACACCGTTGATTATGAATATAGGATATAGAATGTTAGGACAAATGTAATAGTTTTAATATGTTACTAAAACGGCCCCTAGATAATCATGTTTGACGCATTTTTTACGTAACAATTTTGCACAAATTTGATCTTTTTATTTCTGTTTCGGAAGTCATTAATATACATTCGAGAATAGAAGTAATATCATACAATTCTTGATATCGCAATATGTTTTTAATGACTAAGAGCACCCGAATAGATGTCAGTTGTAAGCGAAATCATGAGTAATGCTGTGAGAGTTAATTGAAAATATAAAAGTACTGAACCTTCATGATTATTGATACTGATGATGAAAAATCTAAACGTTGATCCATGCCATATCTTCGGTGCAACATATACATATAAGAAAGGGATGAGAGAAGTGAAATACAGTGGATTTGTTGTAGTGAAGTAAAAACTTCAACATATACAGTAGGATTTAGAAAAGAAAAGAAATGGAGTATATAGTGTAATACAAAATAGATGGTTTCGAGGTATTATGCTTTAGAAATCTTTTTAAATGAGCTTATTCAGGGTGATGCATATGTTAAGTTATAAACTTTGATAAATCTATAATTTTACCTATAAGTGTCGCATCACAATTGTGAAAGTCACTTCAAACGCTATTGAATTCATATTTGAAACAGTTACCCATCTATTGTTAGTATACATTCCTTTGATAGCCGTTATTAATCACATTCATTAGGAAACGGTAAGGCGGAAGCTCCTTACATACTTAACCCAAAAATCAGATATTCCGATACTATCAGTAATACAATATTGTTATGTTTGCAAGAGAAATTATATACCATAATTGGGGGAAGCATATGTTCATGATTATTGAACTGACGTTGGATGATATAATAATACTTAATAAATATTCTTCTTAAAAGTGCAATTGATTTATCTGACAAAACATGTGTTATATAAATCAATAACCCGGATAGACAATATCCATTAATTTCAGTACATTTACCTTTAGAGTAACGGACCTGTGAAAATTACATATCAAATATACTTAAAATGAAAACTTGAATATTTCTTTGACCATTACAGACTCTCTCTCTCTCTCTCTCTCTCTCTCTCTCTCTCTCTCTCTCTCTCTCTCTCTCTCTCTCTCCCTCTCTCTCCCTTGTGTTTGTAAAAAATAATCCGTCGTATCTTTCTTAGAAACTCACTTATTTCATCTTGAATAATATTTTAAAGTTGTTGCAGTATGCCTGATTAATCAGATCTGTAAAGGGTTTATTCATAATATTGAGTACAAGATGTTAGTTTTTTCAATTAGAATCTACTTCTTCATCCACAACGAAAATGAGACTTCTTAAAATGTGCAATCCTACATTTTATCCAGGGAAGATAATGTTTGAGCCCAAACCCCCTCTCCCACAAAGCTAGGACCAACAAGTGTCAGGCAACGGCTGCTGATAACTCATCAAGTGGACATATAGATTCCCCAATCCAGTAAGGTTGCACACACTACTAGAAATTATCGAGTTTGAGTGCAGCTCTAACTCGCAAGTCGCAGTTCGTGAGACAAGGCTATTTGCAGTAAAGTTCCACAAAATTGGGAAAAGAAAAAGTCAAAGAGGTCGGCCAAATCGAATACATAAGAGGTTATTGAAAAGGAAGAAATTAATGAGGCGTAAAGACCGCTGAAAAGCATTTTTAATGTTACATACATTGTACCTGATAATGAACACTGCTTACGAGGCACCCGTTCCGCCTATCTCAACCAGAATTTAAGCCTCCTCGTCACATGGGCTTGGGGACATAATCTTCATAGGGGTGTAATACTAGGCTAAATTTTCTACATTATTACTTTTTTCATCCGACATTATGGCAATGATTTATTATTAAGAGTGTGGTATCAAATTCAAGAGTCATTGTAGATATGTGTCCTAATATCATTAGTTTAACATAAAAAGGTGTAATTTTACCAGTTGCATAATCATTTTAATTGTCGTTTCCATTAATATTATAGTGATCATTGTTATTACACAGAAATGTCTCTAAACCTATTAATTACTGCCATAACAATGAGCATGAAATAAAAACACATGAAGTGATGTGATAATATTGCCCCGTTACTTTGATGGAACACGACCGATAGCTTTGGCAGCAATTTTGAAGATATAAATATTCATTGCAATTTTCCGTCGAAAGCAAAGGAAGACCGTCCTTCATTGGTACGGCTACACACAGAGGACGGACAATGACGAAGAGATGAGATGAAATGATGCATGACAGAACCATACGAAAACTGAAAATGACGACAGCTGAAGTTTAGGGAAGCCAACAAGCAGGATTCACAATTTTTCTATTATTATTATTATTATTATTATTATTATTATTATTATTATTATTATTATTAAAGCTGAAGTCTATGAATCTTAGCTAGCAGGTTTTACCATCTTTTATTATTATTATTATTATTATTATTATTATTATTATTATTATTATTATTATTATTAAAGCTGAAGTCTATGAATGCTAGCTAGCAGGTTTTACCATCTTTTATTATTATTATTATTATTATTATTATTATTATTATTATTATTATTATTATTATTATTATTATTATTATTATTATTAATCAGAAGTCTATGGGCGACAGTAAGCAGGTGTTCACTAATGCCTATTATCATTATCAATAATAATAATAATAAAAATAATAAAAAAAAAAAAAAAATAATAAAAATAATAATGAAAATAATAATAATATTATTATTATTATTATTATTATTATTATTATTATTATTATTATTATTAACATCACTGTCTTTCGAGTGTGTGGTATTTATATGATAGGATTCCGGGTTGCATCCTGCCTCTTTAGGAGTCTATCACCTTTTTTATTATGTGCGCCATTGCTAGGATCCTACTTTTCTGGAACTTCTTCAGCCTAAAGTTTTTCCAGATACCTTTCTAGGGATTTGGTATTGTACCTAGTGTTTTTATGATTATGGGTATAATTTCCACTGGCATATCCCATATCCTTCTTATTTCTATTTTCAGGTCTTGATACTTATCCGTGTTTTTCCTCTTTTTTTTTTCTTCAACACTGGAGTCTCATGGTACTGCGACATTGGTTAATGATACTTTCTTCCTGATTTTGTCAATTAACGTCACGTCTGGTCTATTTGCACGTATCACCCTATCTGTTCTGATACTATAGTCCCAGAGGATCTTTGCTTGATCGTTTTCCATCACTCCCTCAGGTTGGTGCTCGTACCACTTATTACTGCAAAGTAGCTGATGTTTTTTGCACTGCCTCCAATGGGGAGCTTTTGCCACTGAATCATGACTCTTTTTGTACAGAGTTTTTGCAAGGGGCGGACTTTCGTTTGCCATGGGGTTTATAATTGAATTTTTTGTATTGCAATTCCTACATATGGGAGAGATGGTATTTCCGTCTATCGTTCCTTAAACATGTCTGGTTGTTTCTTAGGGCCTGATCTTGTGCCACTGTAATCATTCCTTCAGTTTCCTTCTTTAGTCTCCCTCACGTATTGCCCGTGCATTTGTTTGTTGTGCCATTCCTCTACTCTGTTTGCCAGTCTCATTTTTTGTATATTTCTGGGTTTTAGTTAACTTTTACCAGTCCTTCTTCTCATGCATTCTTAAGCCATTCGTCTTCACAGGTTTTCATATATTGCCCCAGTGCTCTTGTCTCGATGTTGACGCAGTCCTCTATACTTAATAGTCCTCTCCCTCCTTCCTTTCGCGTTATGTATAGTATGTATTTGCTCTTGGATGTAGTGCTTAGTGTATTATCATATGTCTCCTATTTTCTGGTATATGCTGCGGAGTTCTGCCTTCATCGATTCCACTATTCCTTCGCTGTATCTGATTACTGCCACTGCCTATGTGTTTATGGCTTTTATCATATATCTGTCGTTGAGTTTTGACTTGAGTATCGCCTTGAGTCTCTGCGTATATTTTTTCCCTATTGTGTCCTTCCTCTCTTGGTGTTTTATATTCCCTCCTACAATTATTCCCAGTTATTTGTATCCCGTCTTATCTATGTGTTTAATGTTGCTCCCATCTGGTAGTTTTATCCCTTCAGTCCCTGTTACTTTGACCTTTTGTATGTTGACTAAGGCACATTTTTCTATTTCAAACTCCATCCTGATGTCCACAGATACAATACTTACAGTCTGTATCAAGGTATCTATTTCCTTGATGTTTTTACAATACAGCTTGATGTTGTATTGTTGAGGAAGCTGATGGTCTTTTCGTCTGTCCCATATATTCTCAGGCATTATATTAGCCATGTGTGTGGTATCATGTCGAAGGCTTTTTTATAGTCAATTCATGCCATGCTTAGGTTGGTTATCCTTCTCCTACTATTCTGTATTACCATTTTTTTCTATCAGGGGCTAGTCTTTTTTGCCCCCACGCCTCCTTCTGCAGCCTTTCTGTTGGTGGGGGATGGTGTTTGTCTCCTCTAGGTACTTGTATACCCTTTCACTGATGATAAATGGTAGTAACTTCCAAATTATTGGTAGGCAGGTAATAGGCCTGTAGTTACTGGCTAAATTTCCCTTACTCTTGTCTTTTTGTACTAATTTTGTTCTTCCTGTGGTCATCCATTTGGGTGCATGGTCTCGAAAAATTTACTAAGTAATTGGAAGATTAATACAAAGAGCAATTTTCTTATTTTAATGAAACCTTCACAAAATTATGAACTTTAAAAACTTGACCCCAAAAACAACTAAGAAATTTAATAATATATAAAATAGTTTCATTTATTGCTGTTCAAATTAAAACCAATGCTGTTGTTGCTGCTGTCGAAGATGATCGCCTTAAATAGAGGTCAAAGCGATGGTCAAGCATTTCCAACTTCCAATTACCATTTTCAAGAACCCCTAGATAAATATGAAATACCAAATATCAGTTACACTTCAAATGGTAATTTAAACTATCGAAATAACTAATAAATTATTTAAACACAGGAATGCCATTCAAATATATGTATTGTATCAAAAAGGAATTTCACTTAACACTATCAAAATAATAATTACCTAAAGGCAATGGTCCACTTTGCGTATTAAGTATATTACTTGTATACAACGAGCCAAATTTACAGTAAGGCCGAACGAATAACCACCTAAGTAGTAAAAGCAACGAATGTAAATAAACTACTAATTAAAGTAAAAGTGGCAAAATGAGAGAATACCAAATTATGATACAACACTTAAATTACCTAACCAGCACAAAGTAACTGAAGATAAATGAATCTCTTAACTATGACTGGGTAATTATAATTTGGCAATCCCATAAAAATTGTAAATGATATGAATATTATCCAAGGGTATATTTATTTGTGTGGGGTAAAAAGCAAAGCAAGGGACTTTTATTATTAAATGAACTATGGATTATAAATCATAAAATTTAAATGACCTTTAAAAATGATGACGTACCTCACAACCCATGCTGTCCGTGTATGCTGTTTGTAAATGTAAAAATCAAAATTGCTGTGTTGGCTCTTGATAAAGCTTCCAAGCATAAGTCAACGTAAAATGCGGATCCATGGTACAGATCACTTATTTTTTCACCATGACGATAAAGAGGCAAGTAAATCCAATGTTGTCACTGGTAAAGATGGCTAAGAACTACTTCATTTTCATTAAAAGCCGTCCACTTCTCCTTTCTGTAAGAAATGTATAACGAGCAGAAAATCTCTTCAACGACCCAAACCATCTTAATTTTTAACAGGTTATTAAGGAATTGTCATCATTTTATGTAAACAAAAGTATTGAAATACTAAAAATGCAAATTAAAATAAAAACAATCATTTACAAACTTACCAAATTACCATATTCTAAAAAGAAACAGAAAACAAAAAAATAATTTAGTATTATTTTTCAACACATGGTGACGTGAGATACAATGCTGGAGTTGTTCTGCTATTCGTGGGTGTAGGGTCTTGAAGTCTTTTAGCCAGTAGACATGGACTTCATCGTAACCTGGGGCTCTCCAGTTGACCATTTTCTTTAGTTGGTGTCTAACTGTGTCTGTCGTGATCTCTGAATCTTTGTTCAATTCTCCTCGTTCCTTCTTCTTTAACTTCCTGGAGCCATGTTGTATGTTTGTTGGGTGATACCGGATTGTTTCATGCATGTTCCCAGTCTCTTCCCTGGTTCGGCTTCGGGTATTTCTTGGTGATTGTCTTCCCCTCTTATTTGGCTGTATAGTCTTGTCTGGTTGGTTCTGAATAGTATGTTTTGTTGGTATCCCTTATTCATGTTAATGTACCAATGAATCTTATGTGCTTTGGACTGAAGCCTCTACACTACATCTTCTATTGTGTTGTTTAGTACCCTCTCTAGTATTTTGTATTTCACGTTGAGTTCCTCCCTTGTTTTCTTGCTTCTTAGCTTTTTTTTTTTTTTTTTTTTTTTTTTTTTTTTTTTTTTTTTTTTTTGCCCTCTCTTTCAGATTACTGGAGTCAGATCTCATAACCATGATTTGCTTTTCCAGGCTCCTTTTCCAGGGAGGTTGCTGTTGGGCTGGTTGTGTTGGTGATGTTGGTGTTCGTATCCCATCAGTTCTACTACTAATCTTACTCCTGCATATGCCAAGTTATTTGTTTCTATGATACAGGTGGTTTGTATCATCACTATTATTTTAATGACCTCACTTGTTTTCTCACTTAATTTCTTGGTGTTGTAGGCTTTCATGGAGAGGATCTTTGTTCTCTTTTTATCGGGCTCAATCCATTGTCTAATCATTTCTACCCATTCTGTCGTCTCTGTTACTTCATCAGTGTTTGTTTGTGTGTCATTGTTTGATACCCCATCTTCTCTGTCGTCTTTTGTGGCATCGTCTCTCAGTTCGCCTTCTTGTAATTCATTGTCGTGTATTTCCCTTACCAGTTCCTTTTTTTCCGTTGAGGAGAGCCAGTTCTTTTTCTTCATGTTTCTTACTTGGTCTGTAATCCTTTGATCTGTTTGGGGGTCTTATTCCTCTCATTCCAGATGATGACCAACCTTCTTCTATATCCTCTCTCCGTCGGGTGGCTTCTGGTGCAGAATCTCCCTATTTCCATAATATCTTATCTTGTCATTTTCATCCTATAGTTTGTTTCAGTAGCTCCAGTATCTGGCTTTTTGATTCTGTCATTGTGGTAGTCAGTTGCTGGAAGACGACCTACAAGTACCTGACAGTCTTCCCCATCAATTGGGTTATTATTACTATTATTATTATTATTATTATTATTATTATTATTATTATTATTATTATTATTATTATTATTATTATTATTATCTCAACACTATGGTTGTCAGCAAGCAGAATTCCCTATCTATCTATTATCATTATTACTATCATTATCATTATTATTATCATTAGTAGTAGTAGTATTAGTAGTAGTAGTAGTAGTAGTATTGATCTTTAATAAAGGAGTTCCATAACCAAGAGAAACATTTATCCAGGCAAGAGAGAGGTAAAAATACCATAAAATACATCGGTTTAAAGGGGATGGTGATTACTGTATTGGTGGTTTTCTCCAGGTGTGAGGCAAGGGTGTACAAAAATGCGTACATAGATGGATATATATATCTATCTATCTATCTATCTATCTATCTATCTATCTATCTATCTATCTATCTATCTATCTATCTATCTATCTATCTATCTATATATATATATATATATATATATATATATATATATATATATATATATATACATACAGTACATATATAGTATCGTAACATGAAGAAGTGTGTATTAGGAAGCATGAACGCGCTATTGGCTTTTGCTATATATTAAGTCATGTGATCCTTGTGACATTAATTTGTTTACATATCTGTTTGTGTGAATGTATCTTTACTGCGCGCATTATAAACGTCAGATAACATATTTAGATGTTTAAAACATTCAGTTTTCGGTTAACAAATGCACATGAACGATCCAAGAGCTTCAATTGACGTCATTTGACATTTGATTTATACAATATATTCAAAAGAAAGAAAAGGAAGAAGAATATCAGTGACCATTATGATATTAGAATATGTGTCTGCTAACATTTGCGTGAAAACATTAAAAATGATTGATCCCAAATCGAAGGTTCCTTCAGAGAACCACGTTTTTATTAATGGATGGATCTGGAATCGGTAGGAAAGCCTGAAATTTTATGACTCCTTTGAAATGAAGCCGGGAGTCATGAATATTGGATTCAAATAACAGCCATCACATGCAGAAGAACTTGAATTCGGACGGTGGAGAAAAAATGGATTGAACTTCTGTTGAAAATTCCTATTTTGGAATTTTGCTTCTGACTATGACGTTGGAATTATCGTTTACTTTCATCAATGTGTGTGCGTTTGTGTGTATATGTGCGTGCATGATTTAAGTTGAACGAGGCCATTCTAAAAAGGGGTAAGCATATATATATATATATATATATATATATATATATATATATATATATATATATATATATATATATATATATATATATATTATATATATATATATATATTTATTTATATATATATATATATATATATATATATATATATATATATATATATATATATATATATACATATATATATGTATATATATACATATATATATGTATATATATATACATATATATATTTAAATATATATATATATATATATATATGTATATATATATATATATATATATATTTATATATATATATATATATATATATATATATATATATATATATATATTTATATATATATATATATATATATATATATATATATATATTTAAGTATATATATATATATATATATATATATATATATATAAATATATATATACATATATATATATATATATATATATATATATATATATACATATATATTTATATATATATATATATATATATATATATATATATATATATATATATAATAATAATAATAATAAATGCAGCCATTTCTAATCAATTATACAACAAAGGCTTCATACATATCCTCGTTCATATGCGTGTGTTTGTGATTAGAAGTGCAATACAATACTGAACTTGATCTAACATAGAGGTTCGTAACTATCCCTCTA
>NC_090760.1:61895735-61910735 GCF_036898095.1 Palaemon carinicauda | reverse complement strand
ATATATATGTATATATATATATATATATATATACGTAAATATATATGTATATATATACATATATATATATATATATATATATGTATATATATATATATATATATACAGATATAAATATATATATATATATATATATATGTATATATATATATATATATGTATATTATATATATATATATACATATTTCCTGTGTATATATATATATATATATACGTAAATATATATGTATATATATATATATATATACATATATATATATATATATACATACATATATATATAGATATATATATATATGTATATATATATATATATATATACAGATATATATATATATATATATATGTATATATATATATATATATATATGTATATATATATATACATATTTCCTGTGTCTATATATATATATATATATATATACATATATATAGATATATATATATATATATATAGATATATATATATATATATATTTATATATAAAATTATATAAACATATATATATATATATATATATACATTTATTCATATTTATATATATATATATATATATACTACAGTATTGAATATAGAACGTCCGGAACAAACTCTATATCTCTCCTCACAACCAAGTGAGCTAAAGGCTATTGTTCTGTGCTAGTGTTTGAATCCTTAGTTGGACAATTCTTTATCATTAATGAAAATTTCCCATAGATCTGTGAGCCCGTGGAAAAGTGAATTGGATACTAATGGGCTTTTGTGACTTGTTTGAAAATACACACACACGCGTGCGCACACACACACACACGCGCACACAAACACACCAACATACATACACACACACACACACACATATATATATATATATATATATACTGTATATATACACACACACATATATATATATATATATATACTGTTGAGATACTACCGCTAGAGAGTTATGGGGTCTTTTGACTGGCCAGACAGTACTACATTGGATCCTCCTCTCTGGTTACGGTTCATTTTCCCTTTGCCTACATACACACTGAATAGTCTGGCATATTCTTTACATATTCTCCTCTATCCTCATACACCTGACAACACAGATTACCAAACAATTCTTCATCACCCAAGGGGTTATTGCACTGTAATTGTTCAGTGCCACTTTCCTCTTGGTAAGGGTAGAAGAGACTCTTTAGCTATGGTAAGCAGCTCTTCTAGGAGAAGGACACTCCAAAATCAAACCACTGTTCTCTAGTTTTGGGTAGTGCCATAGCCTCTGTACCATGGCCTTTCACTGTCTTGGGTTAGAGTTCTCTTGCTTGAGGGTACACTCGAGCACACTCTCCTATCTTATTTCTCTTCCTTTAGTTTTGTTAAAGTTTTTATAGTTTATATAGGAGATATTTATTGTTGTTACTCTTCTTAGAATATTTTATTTTACTTTTTTCCTTTCCTCACTGAGCTATTTTCCCTGTTGGAGCCCCAGGGCTTATAGCATACTGCTTTTCCAACTAGGGTTGTAGCTTAGTAAGTAATAATAATAATAATAATAATAATATTCTTGGGTAGTGCCATAGCCTCTGTACCATGGTCTTACACTGCCTTGGGTTAGAGTTCTCTTGCTTGAGGGTACACTTGGGCACACTTTTCTATCTAGTTTCTCTTCCTCTTGTTCTGTTAAAGTTTTTATAGTTTAAATAGGAAATATTTATTTTAATATTGTTACTATTCCTAAAATGTTCTATTTTTCCTTATTTCCTTATTTCCTTTCCTCACTGGGCTATTTTCCCTGTTGGGGCCCCTGGGCTTATAGCATCCTGCTTTTCCAACTAGGGTTGTAGCTTAGCATTTAATAATAATAATAATAATAATATATATATATATATATATATATATATTATATATATATATATATATATTTATGTGAATATATTTATATATATATATATATATATATATATTTGTGTATATATATACATATATATATATATATATATATACATATATATATATATATATATATATACATATATATATATATATGTGTGTATATACATTTACCTATACATTTACATATATGTTGTTGAAGAATTATTTTATATACTAATTCTGTAGAAAATTTATAAAATTGTGTATATGTATATTTATTTATGTTCATATTTGTTTCATCCTTGAAACCCCCCTTTTGCCATACAAAGCAAAATCAAAAAGAAATACTGGGAGTTTCAAGGATAATATGCTTAGTCCATAGATGGCTCTGCTGGCTGTATTTTAATATTTGCAGTTCCTGATTCCATCATCCTTGGGAAAAAATTTTCACCTACTGGTAATGAGGGAAGTGTGAGGAGGCAGATGGGTGATATATTGGCCACATTGGACATATTGGATATTGGATAATATTTTCTTCGAGTGTAGAAGTGCTATGAAGATGGAGTAGCACTTCAATTTAAAGCCACCTCTCCTGCAATTGCTTACCACGAGTGCTACCATGAAGAGTGCAATATCAAGATGTCTGAATACATAGTTCTCAACAATGGGATCTTCTGCTGCTCTTCAATTTGCATTGGGATTTTAAGGATAAGGCCTACCAACCCCGTAAGTTTCCTATGATTTTGTGGCATATGGTTCAACTTTGGTTAGGGGGTTATAATATTTGAAATGAATATTAATTATTCAAGTCTTCAACCCTAATTATAAATTTTCTATGGATTTTAAGCTCATTATAAAATTACTAGTGTTATTTCTAGCTTAATTTCAAATCATTGTTTTGTGCATAGAATAGCCTAGTGGGTGTTCAAATTTGCTTAAATCGATATACCGTGTCAGATTCTATTTTCCTGAGTTTGTTTTTTCATATGTAATTTAATATCACTTAACTTAGGATTTTAGTGAGCCTAATTTTTTCATTTGTTACTAGGTTAGGTTACTTGTGCTTGCTGGAAGGTAGCCTAGTATCATCGGCTTCAGTTATCTTCCTGGTCTTGGCAAATTTATTAGGTACCTAGTTCAGTTGTATGTAATGTTGTATTGGTATATTTGTACTTGATGTTGATATATTGTATATTATTCATTATTGTTTATAAAGGGAATTTAGATAAATTTTACATTAGGTTTTTGATGGAAATTTTTTCGTGGAATGCAGAATCCATAGTTTTCAAAAACAGGCAAGAGTTGAGTGGGTTCTACCACAGGCAGTCACTAGTGATTGAGGATTCCACTTCAGCCATCAGAGTTCCATTGCTTTGCCATATTCAATATTTATTCAATATAAATAAAGAATCTAATATTTTTAATTTTAAAGTTTCTTTATCCAATATTGACATTAAAGTTATTGTTACTCTGCTCTCGCTCCTCTTGTTATAAATTTACATTCTGTTGTTTAAGTTTTTGAAATGGCGCCCAACGTGGGGCCCTGAAGGCTGTCTCAATACTGGTGGCACTTGGGTAGCATTGTAGGAGTGGTGGTTTTTATTTGGATTATTGTTGTTATTATTGATCAGTATACCGAATACTATAATTATCTTAATTTTTTTCTTTTGTTAGGCTGCATTGACGTTTAGAATTAAATTTTTCTATAATCATGACAGACATTAGGCTTCTTGTTATGAGTCGGAAGTACATCCGCTCTCAAGTCACTAGACAATTTAATGAAAGGCATAATTTTTCGCAGTATAATAGCTCACAAAAGTTAAATCTTGTTGAAAAACTTAAGAATTTTAAGGAAGAACTTAAAGGGTTTGATAGTAAAGTCATATCTTTGAAGTGGTCAGAGAGCGAAGATGAAAATGAAATGGAAATTGAATTTAGCTCTTGTCAAGAATATAAAGATAAAATTTCTGAAATGTTGCTGCTCTTAGAGGTTAATGTTAATGGAAGCACAAGTGAAAATCTGAATGAAACTCCTCTTAGTCGTCTTAAAAGTCCAGTAGCACCTTTGCCTAAATTCAAGAGTTCTGATGATGAAAGTTTGGAATTATTCTTACAGCAGTTTGAGGAAACTACTAGAAAGTTTTCTTACACAGATTATGATATGTTGTTGTTACTTAAACAGCAGGTTTCTGGCAAGGCTTTACTTTTGATAGACTCTTTAGAAGCAGACAAACAAGGTTATTCCCATGCAAAGGAACTCTTAAAAACAGCTTTTGCCTCGGTTCCAACTCAAAAGTTTAATGTGATGAAACAACTTCAAGAGCTGAAGTTAGGTTATGATTCAGAACCCTTTCAGTATATTAGTAATATTAGAAAATTACAAGAAGCTGTTAAGACTTTGAAAATGGATATAGATGATGTTTTGCAGTACTTTTTCCTAAGAGGAATGAATGAAACTTTCAGAAATCAGTTGATACAAATTACTAACAATTCAAAGCCCACTACAAGTGAAATTGTTGATAACTTTTTTGAAGCCAATGAACGGTATCAGAATGCAAATAAACTTGGTAAATTAAGTAAAAGTAAACTGCCTTCTGCTGAAAGGCATCAAGATAAACTAGGATTGAGTAAAAGTTCAAACTTAGCAGCAGAGGTTAATTTTAAAAGCTCCAATCCTTTTAATTCTTGCACACTTTGTAGTGATAAGGTTAATGGTGATCATCCAATCCATAAGTGCCCTAATTTCGCTACTGCTAAGGAAAAGATAGCTAGGTTGATCATTTTGAATGGTTGCACTAAATGTGCAAGAATCGAGCATTTGGATAGCTCGTGTCATTTTAGATTTTCCAGAAAGTGTAAACATTGTCAGGGATGGCATTTCTCCTTTCTTTGCCTGTCAGATAATCATGAAAGTTCCGAGGTCAGAGATTTGGTGCGTAATCCTAAAAAAGCAGTTCCTAACCCTAAGCAAAACGAGAAAAGTAAATCAAAAGATGTTCAAAATAGTACACAGAATGGGGTAGTTTGTCCAGGTAGTTCCTTTCAGAGTAAGGGGGGCATAAATTCAATTTTACCCACATTTTCTTGTACTTTAGGCCCTAGTAAAATAAGAGGATTGAAGGATTCAGGTAGCCAAGCTAATTTCATTTCTGAGTGTGCTTTAGAAGGTCAGTGTTTCAAAGTTGTGAAAGATAATTTTGATCTTGTTGTCAATGGGTTTAATGGAGCAAAATGCTATCGTACCAAGATAGTTCAAATTTCTGTTAAGATTGGGGAGACAGCGCATAATATAGAAGCTATTTGTGTCCCAGGTATTGATATAAATTTGAATTTACCCGGCCTTGGTAAAGTTGTTAGAAGTTTTAGACATTATGGCTATAAGCTTTTAGATGAGTTTCTTGATGAGGCTAGAGAAGACATATCAAACATTAAGTTTGTCCTGGGGGCAAATTCAGCTCATTGTCTCGTGGAAAAGATGGTTAGTTTTGGTCATAGTGGTCAGTGTGTGTACTATGAAACAAGATTTGGCATTATGTTAATAGGAAACATTGAGAAATTAATTGCAAATTTGAAATTTCTCCCTAGCCTGCATGATGATACTCATTAACTTTTTGGCTTGGAAGAGAATTTAAATGAGCAAGGTAAATCACTGGATAATATTAAATTTCCTATGACTTCATGTTTCAAGTCTAGTGTTAGATGTATTGGAAGTGCAGAGGATCCTACAATCTGTATTTTAGATCATGATGGCAGGATCAGCGAGCATAAATTGCAAAAAGCTACTGATCATATTTTAGAGCGAGAATGCTCATATTATTTGCACAAAGATAGAACTGACTTAGATGGGGAGAGCACTGAACATAATAAGAAATTAGTTAGGTATTTACTTAATAATACACAAAGAGATGAAGAAGGCAGGTTGATAATGCCACTTTTATGGAATGGTCGTGTTTCTCATTTGCTGGGAAAGAACACAAATTTAACAAAGCAAATTTTGAAATCTAACCTAAAGAAATTATCGAAGAATGATGAATTTTTGAGATTAATGGATGATAACATAAAGACTCAGGTAGCTCAAAACTTAATTGAAAGGATTGATAATTTGGATAAGTTTTGTGAAGAACACCCGGAGTACAGTGTTTTGCCGCACATGGGAATATTTAAGTTAGACCGCAGTACTACTAAATGCCGAATGGTTTTTCTCTCTAATTTGTGTGAAAAACAAAGTAATGGCTCCCCCTCTATTAGCCACAATCAGGCAATGTGGGCTGGCCCTTGTATTAATCAGAAATTGTCTACTGCCTTGCTACTTTTAAGGTTTGATTCTCATTTATTGTGCTTTGATTTAAAGAAAGCTTTCCAGCAGATAGCATTAAATGAAACTGATCAAAGTAAATTATTATTCTTTTGGTTTAAAAATATAAGCAAAGGAGATTTTACCATTATAGCATACAAGAATCTTCGTCTAAGTTTTGGGCTAAGGTGTAGCCCAACAATATTGATGATTGGTTTGTACAAAATATTGATGCTAGACACTGAAGGTGATTTGGACAACTTAAAGGAATTGAAGAAACTTATTTACTCTTTGATATACATGGATAATGGTGCGTTCACTGCAAATGATTCTGAAAGCTTACACTGGGGTTTTGATAACTTGAATAACATTCTTAATCCATATAAATTTGAATTACAACAATTCGTTACCAATGATGTTATGCTCCAAGAAAAAAATAGATAAAAATTTGGATGAAGTCACTCCTGATGTAGTAAAGATATTTGGTTTAAAGTGGAACCGAATAACAGATTGTATTTCCTCTCCTAAACTTGAGCTAGACTCTAAAGCAAACACTAAGAGACTGATATTGAAAAGCATTGCTTCAAATTTTGATCCATATAATTTCAATGGACCTATTTTAAACAGAGCTCGTTTATTTATGCATGAACTTCAATTAAACACTTCTCTAGGATGGGATACAGAATTGTCCATTGAGCAACAACGAGAATGGCGTAACATAGCCAAACAAGTTAACATGACTCCTCCAATTGAGGTACCTAGAGTTGTCGGGGAGAGAAATGGGTCATATCGTTTAATTGCATTTACTGACAGCAGTAAAATAATCTATGGGACAACAATTTTTATTCAGTGCATAGAAACTAAGCAAGTCAGTTTTGTTCTAGCAAAGAATCGCTTGGTTAACAAGCAGTTAGAAAGCAAAAGTATTCCATCTCTAGAATTCCAAGGGATAGTTTTGGGAACAGAAACATTATTAGATTTGAGTAAGGATTTGGCAGGTCCTCAGTGCCCTAAACCTATTAGAATTGTAGAATCAGTACTGTATACGGATAGCATTGTTTCACTGAGCTGGATTAATTCTTATGTGAACAAATTAGATAAAATGAATAAAAGGAGTGTCTTTATCATGAATCGTTTGGATCACATTCAAAGGACCTGTGAAAATAACCCAGTTAGATTTTGTTTTGTCAGTGGTATCTTGAACCCAGCAGATTGTATAACTAGGCCTATGTCGTACAAACAGCTTTTGAAAACTAATTATTTCACTGGCCCAGAATTTTTAAGATGTGAAAGGGATGAACTATGCAGTAATGCTGACACATTTGATATAGTTGTACCCAATCCAAATTTTAATCCATTGAAAGAAAATTCCTTCTCAATTTCTGCATCTAAATTAAGTGAATCACAAGTCTTAGCAGAATCAAACCCTGAACATTTAGTCGTCCTGGACAAGTGTTCCAGTTTCTCTAAGCTTGTTAGAATTCACGAGTACGTTCTTAAATTCATTGCTTTGCTCAAAAGAAGAGCAAACTCAGTTTCTTTTAACTTTGGTGATGCATCCTCCTTTCATTTGGAAGCTACTAGACATATCATAAGGAATGATCAGAGAATCTGGTATGGTGAAGTTTTCCAGTATTTAGAAAACAGAAATAAGAGAGTAAAGGATATTCCTAATATTATTGCTCAACTTAATGTATACATGGATGATCATGGACTCTTAAGAATTAGAAGTAAGATGCCTAAATGGAGAAAAGATACTTTTGTCAACTTTCCTATTTTGCTTCACAAACACAGTAAGTTAACTCGGTTAGTAATAAAAGATTTTCATGAGAAATTCTCTCATGCTGGTGTTTATTCCCTTTTGTCAGAGATGAGAAAAAAGTTTTGGATTCCACATTACTTTTCAGTAGTAAAAAAGGTCATCAAAGAATGTGTCATTTGTAAGAGATTCAAAGAGAGAACGGTTAAGGTCAATCAAAGTGCCTATCGCGATTTTAGGATTGACCCTCCCTCTATACCATTCAGGTATATTTTTATTGATCATTTTGGACCGTATAACGTTAAGCTTAATGGTAAAAAGAGCAAAGTTTGGGTTCTATGTTTAACTTGTCTCTGGTCCAGGGCCATTAATTTAAAAATTTGTTTAGATCTCACTACAAAAGAATTTTTAAGAGCTTTTCAAATGCATTCATATCAGTATGGAATCCCTCAACTAGTCTTGTCAGATCTTGGATCTCACTTGGTAGCTGGAGCTAATGTGGTCACTAATTTCCTGGGTGATCCTGAGAGTCAGGCATATTTTGAAGAAAATGGTGTAAAGTCAATTAAGTTTCAGCAGTATCCAAAGGGATGTAACAAATTAGGAGGACTTGTTGAGACTTGTGTTAAGATGAGTAAGCGTTTAATCTATGGAGCATTAAGAAATAATGTGTTAGACTTCCGTGATTTTGAGTTTTTTGTAGAGCAAACCGTTCACTTAGTTAACAGGCGCCCTATTGCCTTCAAAGAAGGGTTGAGAGACAGTATCACAGATGAAGTGCCTGATGCAATTACACCAGAAATATTAATTCATGGACATGAATTGCTGTCTATTAACATTATTCCTGACTTGCAGGGCAATCCAGATGAAGATCTGAACTGGACGGCAGATGATCATGTTAGCAAAGTTTTAGACAAGTATCAAAAACTTAGAAATGTGAGGTCTCGACTTATTAACATTTATAATTCAGAATTTATAGCACACTTAGTGTCACAAGCTACAGACGAAAGGAGTAGATATAAACCAGTGACACATAAAAGAATTCAAATAGGTGATATTGTTCTGTTAAAAGAACCGCACATGAAACCTTCAAATTACCCAATGGGTATTGTTAAAAAAGTAAAATTAAATGACTTGGATGAAGTAACTGACATAGCTGTGTTTAAGGGAGCTTCTCGTGAAACTGTAAGACGGCATGTTACTTCAGTAATACCTCTCTTAAGCCCTGTGAATAATGACAGTGAAGAAAAGGCAGATATTAAAGAGGACAGTAGTACACACCAAAGAAAAAAGAGAGAGGCTGCTGTCATTAGTGAGGCAAGAACAAGAGATATGTTGAGAAATTAGTATGTAGTATATATTTGGGTGTTGGTAATTTTTATTTTTTCTCCTTAGAATGTTACTTAATTTTGTAACATTACCTTTACCATTCGAATTTTGACTAAATTCGAATCCCCCCTTTGGAGTGTTGAAGAATTATTTTATATACTAATTCTGTAGAAAATTTATAAAATTGTGTATATGTATATTTATTTATGTTCATATTTGTTTCATCCTTGAAACCCCCCTTTTGCCATACAAAGCAAAATCAAAAAGAAATACTGGGAGTTTCAAGGATAATATGCTCAGTCCATAGATGGCTCTGCTGGCTGTATTTTAATATTTGCAGTTCCTGATTCCATCATCCTTGGGAAAAAATTTTCACCTACTGGTAATGAGGGAAGTGTGAGGAGGCAGATGGGTGATATATTGGCCACATTGGACATATTGGATATTGGATAATATTTTCTTCGAGTGTAGAAGTGCTATGAAGATGGAGTAGCACTTCAATTTAAAGCCACCTCTCCTGCAATTGCTTACCACGAGTGCTACCATGAAGAGTGCAATATCAAGATGTCTGAATACATAGTTCTCAACAATGGGATCTTCTGCTGCTCTTCAATTTGCATTGGGATTTTAAGGATAAGGCCTACCAACCCCGTAAGTTTCCTATGATTTTGTGGCATATGGTTCAACTTTGGTTAGGGGGTTATAATATTTGAAATGAATATTAATTATTCAAGTCTTCAACCCTAATTATAAATTTTCTATGGATTTTAAGCTCATTATATAATTACTAGTGTTATTTCTAGCTTAATTTCAAATCATTGTTTTGTGCATAGAATAGCCTAGTGGGTGTTCAAATTTGCTTAAATCGATATACCGTGTCAGATTCTATTTTCCTGAGTTTGTTTTTTCATATGTAATTTAATATCACTTAACTTAGGATTTTAGTGAGCCTAATTTTTTCATTTGTTACTAGGTTAGGTTACTTGTGCTTGCTGGAAGGTAACCTAGTATCATCGGCTTCAGTTATCTTCCTGGTCTTGGCAAATTTATTAGGTACCTAGTTCAGTTGTTTGTAATGTTGTATTGGTATATTTGTACTTGATGTTGATATATTGTATATTATTCATTATTGTTTATAAAGGGAATTTAGATAAATTTTACATTAGGTTTTTGATGGAAATTTTTTCGTGGTTTGCAGAATCCATAGTTTTCAAAAACAGGCAAGAGTTGAGTGGGTTCTACCACAGGCAGTCACTAGTGATTGAGGATTCCACTTCAGCCATCAGAGTTCCATTGCTTTGCCATATTCAATATTTATTCAATATAAATAAAGAATCTAATATTTTTAATTTTAAAGTTTCTTTATCCAATATTGACATTAAAGTTATTGTTACTCTGCTCTCGCTCCTCTTGTTATAAATTTACATTCTGTTGTTTAAGTTTTTGAAATGGCGCCCAACGTGGGGCCCTGAAGGCTGTCTCAATACTGGTGGCACTTGGGTAGCATTGTAGGAGTGGTGGTTTTTATTTGGATTATTGTTGTTATTATTGATCAGTATACCGAATACTATAATTATCTTAATTTTTTTCTTTTGTTAGGCTGCATTGACGTTTAGAATTAAATTTTTCTATAATCATGACAGACATTAGGCTTCTTGTTATGAGTCGGAAGTACATCCGCTCTCAAGTCACTAGACAATTTAATGAAAGGCATAAATTTTCGCAGTATAATAGCTCACAAAAGTTAAATCTTGTTGAAAAACTTAAGAATTTTAAGGAAGAACTTAAAGGGTTTGATAGTAAAGTCATATCTTTGAAGTGGTCAGAGAGCGAAGATGAAAATGAAATGGAAATTGAATTTAGCTCTTGTCAAGAATATAAAGATAAAATTTCTGAAATGTTGCTGCTCTTAGAGGTTAATGTTAATGGAAGCACAAGTGAAAATCTGAATGAAACTCCTCTTAGTCGTCTTAAAAGTCCAGTAGCACCTTTGCCTAAATTCAAGAGTTCTGATGATGAAAGTTTGGAATTATTCTTACAGCAGTTTGAGGAAACTACTAGAAATTTTCTTACACAGATTATGATATGTTGTTGTTACTTAAACAGCAGGTTTCTGGCAAGGCTTTACTTTTGATAGACTCTTTAGAAGCAGACAAACAAGGTTATTCCCATGCAAAGGAACTCTTAAAAACAGCTTTTGCCTCGGTTCCAACTCAAAAGTTTAATGTGATGAAACAACTTCAAGAGCTGAAGTTAGGTTATGATTCAGAACCCTTTCAGTATATTAGTAATATTAGAAAATTACAAGAAGCTGTTAAGACTTTGAAAATGGATATAGATGATGTTTTGCAGTACTTTTTCCTAAGAGGAATGAATGAAACTTTCAGAAATCAGTTGATACAAATTACTAACAATTCAAAGCCCACTACAAGTGAAATTGTTGATAACTTTTTTGAAGCCAATGAACGGTATCAGAATGCAAATAAACTTGGTAAATTAAGTAAAAGTAAACTGCCTTCTGCTGAAAGGCATCAAGATAAACTAGGATTGAGTAAAAGTTCAAACTTAGCAGCAGAGGTTAATTTTAAAAGCTCCAATCCTTTTAATTCTTGCACACTTTGTAGTGATAAGGTTAATGGTGATCATCCAATCCATAAGTGCCCTAATTTCGCTACTGCTAAGGAAAAGATAGCTAGGTTGATCATTTTGAATGGTTGCACTAAATGTGCAAGAATCGAGCATTTGGATAGCTCGTGTCATTTTAGATTTTCCAGAAAGTGTAAACATTGTCAGGGATGGCATTTCTCCTTTCTTTGCCTGTCAGATAATCATGAAAGTTCCGAGGTCAGAGATTTGGTGCGTAATCCTAAAAAAGCAGTTCCTAACCCTAAGCAAAACGAGAAAAGTAAATCAAAAGATGTTCAAAATAGTACACAGAATGGGGTAGTTTGTCCAGGTAGTTCCTTTCAGAGTAAGGGGGGCATAAATTCAATTTTACCCACATTTTCTTGTACTTTGGGCCCTAGTAAAATAAGAGGATTGAAGGATTCAGGTAGCCAAGCTAATTTCATTTCTGGGTGTGCTTTAGAAGGTCAGTGTTTCAAAGTTGTGAAAGATAATTTTGATCTTGTTGTCAATGGGTTTAATGGAGCAAAATGCTATCGTACCAAGATAGTTCAAATTTCTGTTAAGATTGGGGAGACAGCGCATAATATAGAAGCTATTTGTGTCCCAGGTATTGATATAAATTTGAATTTACCCGGCCTTGGTAAAGTTGTTAGAAGTTTTAGACATTATGGCTATAAGCTTTTAGATGAGTTTCTTGATGAGGCTAGAGAAGACATATCAAACATTCAGTTTGTCCTGGGGGCAAATTCAGCTCATTGTCTCGTGGAAAAGATGGTTAGTTTTGGTCATAGTGGTCAGTGTGTGTACTATGAAACAAGATTTGGCATTATGTTAATAGGAAACATTGAGAAATTAATTGCAAATTTGAAATTTCTCCCTAGCCTGCATGATGATACTCATTAACTTTTTGGCTTGGAAGAGAATTTAAATGAGCAAGGTAAAT
This sequence comes from Palaemon carinicauda, assembly GCF_036898095.1. Taxonomy (NCBI): domain Eukaryota; kingdom Metazoa; phylum Arthropoda; class Malacostraca; order Decapoda; family Palaemonidae; genus Palaemon; species Palaemon carinicauda. The sequence continues at coordinate 61,897,945 of NC_090760.1, read as the reverse complement.
CACTGGATAATATCAAATTTCCTATGACTTCATGTTTCAAGTCTAGTGTTAGATGTATTGGAAGTGCAGAGGATCCTACAATCTGTATTTTAGATCATGATGGCAGGATCAGCGAGCATAAATTGCAAAAAGCTACTGATCATATTTTAAAGCGAGAATGCTCATATTATTTGCACAAAGATAGAACTGACTTAGATGGGGAGAGCACTGAACATAATAAGAAATTAGTTAGGTATTTACTTAATAATACACAAAGAGATGAAGAAGGCAGGTTGATAATGCCACTTTTATGGAATGGTCGTGTTTCTCATTTGCTGGGAAAGAACACAAATTTAGCAAAGCAAATTTTGAAATCTAACCTAAAGAAATTATCGAAGAATGATGAATTTTTGAGATTAATGGATGATAACATAAAGACTCAGGTAGCTCAAAACTTAATTGAAAGGATTGATAATTTGGATAAGTTTTGTGAAGAACACCCGGAGTACAGTGTTTTGCCGCACATGGGAATATTTAAGTTAGACCGCAGTACTACTAAATGCCGAATGGTTTTTCTCTCTAATTTGTGTGAAAAACAAAGTAATGGCTCCCCCTCTATTAGCCACAATCAGGCAATGTGGGCTGGCCCTTGTATTAATCAGAAATTGTCTACTGCCTTGCTACTTTTAAGGTTTGATTCTCATTTATTGTGCTTTGATTTAAAGAAAGCTTTCCAGCAGATAGCATTAAATGAAACTGATCAAAGTAAATTATTATTCTTTTGGTTTAAAAATATAAGCAAAGGAGATTTTACCATTATAGCATACAAGAATCTTCGTCTAAGTTTTGGGCTAAGGTGTAGCCCAACAATATTGATGATTGGTTTGTACAAAATATTGATGCTAGACACTGAAGGTGATTTGGACAACTTAAAGGAATTGAAGAAACTTATTTACTCTTTGATATACATGGATAATGGTGCGTTCACTGCAAATGATTCTGAAAGCTTACACTGGGGTTTTGATAACTTGAATAACATTCTTAATCCATATAAATTTGAATTACAACAATTCGTTACCAATGATGTTATGCTCCAAGAAAAAAATAGATAAAAATTTGGATGAAGTCACTCCTGATGTAGTAAAGATATTTGGTTTAAAGTGGAACCGAATAACAGATTGTATTTCCTCTCCTAAACTTGAGCTAGACTCTAAAGCAAACACTAAGAGACTGATATTGAAAAGCATTGCTTCAAATTTTGATCCATATAATTTCAATGGACCTATTTTAAACAGAGCTCGTTTATTTATGCATGAACTTCAATTAAACACTTCTCTAGGATGGGATACAGAATTGTCCATTGAGCAACAACGAGAATGGCGTAACATAGCCAAACAAGTTAACATGACTCCTCCAATTGAGGTACCTAGAGTTGTCGGGGAGAGAAATGGGTCATATCGTTTAATTGCATTTACTGACAGCAGTAAAATAATCTATGGGACAACAATTTTTATTCAGTGCATAGAAACTCAGCAAGTCAGTTTTGTTCTAGCAAAGAATCGCTTGGTTAACAAGCAGTTAGAAAGCAAAAGTATTCCATCTCTAGAATTCCAAGAGATAGTTTTGGGAACAGAAACATTATTAGATTTGAGTAAGGATTTGGCAGGTCCTCAGTGCCCTAAACCTATTAGAATTGTAGAATCAGTACTGTATACGGATAGCATTGTTTCACTGAGCTGGATTAATTCTTATGTGAACAAATTAGATAAAATGAATAAAAGGAGTGTCTTTATCATGAATCGTTTGGATCACATTCAAAGGACCTGTGAAAATAACCCAGTTAGATTTTGTTTTGTCAGTGGTATCTTGAACCCAGCAGATTGTATAACTAGGCCTATGTCGTACAAACAGCTTTTGAAAACTAATTATTTCACTGGCCCAGAATTTTTAAGATGTGAAAGGGATGAACTATGCAGTAATGCTGACACATTTGATATAGTTGTACCCAATCCAAATTTTAATCCATTGAAAGAAAATTCCTTCTCAATTTCTGCATCTAAATTAAGTGAATCACAAGTCTTAGCAGAATCAAACCCTGAACATTTAGTCGTCCTGGACAAGTGTTCCAGTTTCTCTAAGCTTGTTAGAATTCACGAGTACGTTCTTAAATTCATTGCTTTGCTCAAAAGAAGAGCAAACTCAGTTTCTTTTAACTTTGGTGATGCATCCTC
>NC_090760.1:61865735-61870735 GCF_036898095.1 Palaemon carinicauda | reverse complement strand
TAAATTGATTTGCAGTTTTGCAGACTTTAGGAGATGAAGAGCTGACAAATAATGAAGAATTCTGTGATATTAAGAATGAATATCAGTCACTTAGTCCTGAAATATTTAGGCATCCAGTTAGAAGGAGAAAACCGTGGATATCAAGTGATACTTGGGATACTATAAAAAGGAGACAAAGACAGAAATTGATTGTTGGAAGTTCTAAAGTAAGTAATGAATATCACAAGGAAGAGCATGCTAAGGATTCCAGTACTGATAAGGAGGTCATAAGGAATGCCAGGAATGACTGGAGAGAATATTTAGACAGGAAAGATGATGAGGCTGACAAAGCTATGAATTTAAGGAGTGGCGATGGTGTAAGAATAGCTCATAGAATTTTTATTAAAATCTCTATCGGAGCAAAGACGAAGAAGCATATACCAATCAAAAAGAGAGATGGATCTGTTATAACAACTGAAGATAAAGAAAGGAATCATTTGATGGAACAGTTTAGTGACATCATGATTAGGATATACGAAGCTGAGGAAGACCTAGATGGGCCATTGAGTGAATTGAGTATGTTTGAAGTCGAGGCTATCATTAAAAACTAGCGAGATGAAAAGGCCCTGGATACGATGAGATGATATTGGCCGCAAATTATGTGGCTCCCAGGATACTTTCAGGATTATTTTGTAGTATTTGGTGTGAAGAGGCAAAACCTGATGAATGTTAGCTAGGAGAGTTGGTGGAACTGGTAAAAAAAGAGATCTTGGTGATTACAATAATTACAGAGTCTTCACACGTCAGTTGTCATGACAATATGTAGAATGTTAATTCTAAGCAGATTAGAGAGATAGATCGATGAAATGCTGAGAAATGACAAGCAGGATTTAGAAAAGGTAGAAGTTGTACTGATCTAATTTTTATTAAGACATGTGGTACAGTAATGTGTAGAATATGGAAAGCCACTTTTGATGGCATTTGTGGACTATGAAAAGGCCTTTGATTGTGTACACCAGCCAATTTTGTGGAGAGTCCTGCATTTTTATGAAGTTCTCCTTAAATATGTAAATTTGATTAAGATTGTTCATGAGGACAGGATATGAAAAGTTAATGTTAGTGGATTCCTATCAAATGAATTTCCAGTGAACGGTGGAGTGCTCCAAGGGAATGTATTGTCACCTATGTTGTTTATCCTCCTTATGGGTTTTGGGATAAATGGAACGGTTGGGGATGGTGGAGAATGGTAAGAGGAAACTAGCTGACCTAGAGTATACTGATGACGTTGTCCTCTTTATCAGAACACGGCAGAACTGGTGAAGCCTGCTTACCAAAATGCATGAAATATAACCTGAGACTGGACTCAAGATAGATAGAAGACAGAGAGGCCTAGAACAGAATATGTAAGATGAAATATCATCGGAAGGAGAATTGATTAATAGGGTTGAATCGTTTGAATATTCAGGAACTATGGGCTCTAATACAGGATATTTAGAATTGTAGTTTAATGAAGGATGGAAAAAATAAGCAAATCAGACAATGGCTGGTTAAGTAAGATTTTGAAATCAAGATATACATCAGTTTAGTGAGATCTGTGTTACTGTATTGACATGAGTCATGGTGAGACAATGAAACAATATCCAACAGATTTTCTAGATTTGAGAACAAAGCCCTTAGAAGATTATTGGGAGTTAATTGGCATAATAAGATTAGAAATGAAACTATAAGAGAAATTACATTAGTGTCATATGTGGAAGAGATCATGGGGAGGGGTAGATGGAGATGGTTTGGGCATGCTCTTCACGCTCCGCAAGAGAGATTAGTTCACCAAACTTACAACTGGACTCCACAAGGCAGTAAAAAAGTTGGAAGATCAGGTCTACATGGCAAAGGACTATGAAGCGTGAAGTCGGAGAGGATAAATTAATTAGTATTAATTTAAAAGCTACAGACAGAGACAGCTAGCCAAAACTAATGCAGTCCCTGTGCGTCAATAGCCGTAAGAGGAGATGATGATGATATAAATATATTTCTTTCCGATAATGGTAAGCTCCCCCCATCCCTCGGGTAAGGGGGAGAGTAAGTTGACAAATCTTGATCAAAAGTGGGTGCATTTGCAAGTGTGTACATATCTATCCAAATATTTAACTGTCTTTTTTGACCAGTTGCGTACAATAATGTTTGTGTGTGTGTATATATATATATACTGTATATATATATATATATATATATATATATATATATATATATATATATATATATATATTGCATATTTATACATATATATATAACTATATATACATAAATATATATATATATATATATATATATATATATATATATATATATATATATATATATATATATATATATATATATATATATATATGTGTGTGTGTGTGTGTGTGTGTGTGTGTGTGTGTGTGTATCAATATATATTATTAGGATTATGATTATTACTATTATTATCATTATTATTATTACTAGGTAAGCTACAGCCATAGTTGGAAAAGCAGAATATTGTAAGCCCAAGGGTTCCAACACGGAAAAATAGCCCAGTGTGTAAAGGAAATAAGGAAATAAATTAACTATATGAAAAGTATTGAACAATTTAAACAAAATAACATATTTTAAGAAAAGTAACAACATTGAAGCAGATCTTTTATATATAAACTACAAAAAGACTTAGGTTAAATAATTCAACATTAAAACTTTCGATGCAATTTTGCACTCTTTTAGTTCGACCAATTCAACTACCATAATCGGAAGATCATTCCATTTCTTCGTCACATCTGGAATAAAAATTCTAAAATACTGTTAAGTATTGATCCTCATGATGGAGAAGGCCTAACCGTTAGAATTAACTGCACACCCAACATTACAAACAGGATGGTACTGTCAGGGATGATCTAAATGTAAAGGATGGTGAGAATTCTGAAAAATCTTATGCAACATTCATAAGGAACTAATTGAGCGATGGTGCCAAAGATTAATATTTAGATCAGGAAAAAAAAAATAATAGACCGTGAGATGCTAACCAACAAATTAGGATAAGAATCATCAACTGAAGACCAAACAACAGAACAATACTCAAAACAAGGTAAAATGAAAGAATTAAAACACTTAATCAGAATAGTTTTATCACCTAAAATCTTAAAAGACTTTTTCAACAATACATTTTGTGTGAAACTAGAGAAGACACAGACCTAATATGCTCCTCAAAGGTAAATGTGCTGTTAAGAATCACACCTAAAATTTTAAAAGAATCATACAGAGTTATAGAAACATTATCAATGCTGAGATCCGTGTGTTAAGGAGCAACTGTCTTTGATCTACTTACAATCATACTTTGAGTTTTGTTAGGATTCATCTTCATGCATCATAATTTGCACCATGCACTAATTTTAGCTGGATATCTATTAAGGGAGTCAGCAACACAAGATATACATTCTGAGGATGGAATTAATGTAAAAATAGTAGCATCATCTTCATATCCAACGAGCTTGTTTTTTTTAGACCATACCACATGTCATGTGTATATAGTATGAAAAGTAATGGGCCAAGAACACTACCCTGAGGAACACCATACACCATATTCCTATAATCACTATGATGCCCATCAACAACAACTCTGCGATATACTACTTAAAAACTCAGTAGTTGTGCTAAAGAAAGCCCCACCCACTCCCAACTATTTGAAACCAAGGACCTCATGAGTAATACTGTTAAAGGCAGCCTATTAGAAACGTCCCTGGGTGATAAATGTATTGAAAAATCTTGATAGAATTCCTGAACAACTGATTTTTATAATTTTTCTTAATAAATAAACTGTTTTGTTGTGATTAAAGTAGTGCACTTGCACACTTATAAAATCTATATATTTTGCATAGTTTTGAAATCACAAGATAGATTTTATGTATTCCTTAACTGGTAAGCGTAACATGACATCGCAGTATTCGTGGTAGAAAAATAAGTTCTTTTTAATATGTTGAAAAGATAATTTTGGAGGAAAACATAAACTCTGTATCCTTTTATAGCTCAGTCCTGAAAAAAAGGGGAATTGGAAACACGATGTGAAGAAATAGACCTGCATTTTAAAGGAAAAAATGTATTAAAGCAGGGACGATTCAATAGGTCAGTAGAAAGAAAGAAAAACAGGCTCTACAGCTATAGTTAGCAATAAGATGGGGCCACTGGTGCATCAAGCATTCCAGTATTTGGGAGGTTTATTCTGGAACCTCTGGTTAATCATGAGCTACATTTTCAAAATGTAGAACAAAATTTATGCAAGAAGTCCCATTTGAAAAAAAAATAAAAGAGTTATTTTCAACAGTAAAATCAAGTACTTGAATAATTCTTTTTTACCCATAGGAAAAAACTTATTCTTATATTACATACCAGTTCTTCATTCATTGAAGTAATGCATTCATCTAATATGATCTGATTTTAGTCAGTGCTAATAAGATACTCATCTGAATAAAATTACATTCCCATAACTGTAAGCAAATAGTCTAGTATAAAAAATGGGCTTTCCGATAGTAAAATTATACTTTCACAATGAAACTGGCGGTGTATGATAAATAATAGTGAACAACAAAAATGCACTGAATATTGTGAATACACATACATATATACATTCATAGGTGTAAAGTAAAGTACACACACACACGCACACACACACACACACACACACACACACACATATATATATATATATATATATATATATATATATATATATATATATATATATATATATATATATATATATATATATATATATATATATATGCGTATATGTATTTTTGTGCATGCGTGCACACATAGGGGCATGTGAGCATTGCATTTATAAATTATATGAAAGCTTTTGATTCTGTAAAAACTTTAGCAGTAATGAAATTTCTTCAAAGGCAAGAAATAGATTAATCTTGTGTTAGAACATATTCATCAGATACTTCGAGCCTTACTAAAACCTTAGAATATGAGCTAGTTGCAACTCAAAGAGTCAGAAAAAGAGTAAC
>NC_090760.1:61850735-61860735 GCF_036898095.1 Palaemon carinicauda | reverse complement strand
CGAAAAGTTAGATCACCAGGAAATATCACCAAGCGAGATCGCTACAAAAAAAGGAATGTCCGCCGTCGTGGGAATGGCGCTGTTGTATTCCCAATAGTATTACGAGAGCGGGGAGAGCCTTTGGACGGCTCCCTTTTGCCACATCCTCCTCGAGGCCAAAACGCTGTTTGGGGTGCAGATTGCTATGGAGGCGTGTCAAGAATGCATCCGCTGATATTATGCGAGATCCTTTGGAGAAATTTTAAGGATATTCGCGCCAGGAGTTAGAATTCTGGATACCTAAAGGTAAAATTCTCTGGGAATATCACTGTAGTACATATATCCCTTAGGAAGCTACTTTAAGGAACTTCCATCACGACGACATGGCTTGAGCTCAAAAATGATTTTATTAGCAATCCTTAAACCATAGCCGTTCCCTGAATTCTTAGCTTTGTCAACCTAATCTGCTTTTCTGTCGACATACTCTCTCCAGTCATTTCTGTTTTTTCTTGTGACTTCACTATCAACACTGGAATACTTAGCATGTTTTACCTTGTAATTTTCATTACTTCTTCAAAAACTTCTAACAATCAACTTCTGTCTGTCTCATTTTTATAGTATCCGACGTATCATTTATATATATATATATATATATATATATATATATATATATATATATATATATATATATATATATTTATATATATATATATATATATATATATATATATATATATATATATATATATATATATATATATATATATATATATATATATATATATTATACTTTTATATAGAATAGCTATATTTATATTTATTGAAATTATCATGCTGGTATAATTCTGTCCCTGTTATAATAATTTCAACTCCTTCTTACATTAATTGGATTTTCGAACACTAGATTATTTTGAAATGCATGAGTAGAAGATTAAATGTATTCATAGCCTAATTCAAATCATATCAACTGGTTTCTATAATGCAAGAACTGATGAAATATAACACAACAAATAGAATTCAATTACATTAGGTAGTGAAATCTGTGACATGATAATGAGATATTTTAAATTTCTATGGCTAATATATATCAATCACAGAAACAAATATCCTTATAGATAATTAAGATAGATTAAACCCATCCAAAATAATTATAAAACTGGTAGAGAATCGTAATTTCTATTTAGATTTCCCTAGACCAAATAATTTACATATGGGGAATTTTCATATGTCTAATTAAATTATTCATAGTCCTTATTTCTTAGGCATGTGTACTGATATTCAATTTTAAATATTACACTGTGATTTAATCAAGGACACATTTCTGTCATGGAGGTCATTCATATCGAAAGTTTAAACATGTAACCTTTAATTGATATAATATATTTTCAGCTCTTTGTAATAAACATATTATCAGTATGAATTTATTAAAGGTTACACATATTCAGGTAATTATATGTCGCTATCTTATACTTTTTAGCGGTAACTATTGGTTTTATTTTTTCATGTTGATTTGGCAAAAATGAGAATAAGAGATTAGACATAACAGAATAATAATATTAAGAAATATGACATTATTTTTATTATAAATAACGACAATAGAAATATTCGTGGACAGAATAATTCAGCAGAAGTTGTGTTTATTAAAAATTGAAAGGTAAATCAAATCTAAAATCATTCTTCTATTTCATGGTAAGCATTTCTGACTAGAATATATAATTTGACAAATAATATGATGGACTTGTGATGGAGATATCATATATTGTAAGCCGAGTTCTATTCCACCCAGATAATTAGGATATGATGATATATAAACTATTTTTGGTTTCAAGAAGGAAAATTTCATTTAATAATATAATGGCGGGAAATGGATCACCAACACATCATAATGCTCATAACATAATGTAAATAATGACATAATATAATTCAATAGATGAACAAGGATCATTTAGAATTGAATTAGTAATTCAAAATGTTTGTGATAACGGAAAAGTAATTAAACAGACAATGAATATGTACTTAGTATTATGAATAATTTCGAACAAAGGTAATATGTTTAACTTGAATATGGTATAACGGTTGTCAAAAGATTAAAAATATTTATTCAAGTACTCAGAGCAAGATTTGATATAGACAGGACAGGATTAAATGAACACAAAATATAAATGAGGTTAAATGAACTGCAACAATAAATGGTTTAAAGGCCGGTCATAAATGGCAGAAGCAAGGGACAGTGACAATGCCCTAGCTAGTAGGAAAAGGCCTTAGACACTGACCATGAGATCAGCACCAAAGTCCAAGCTATGACCAGAGAGGACAAGGTAACGACTGTTAAGGACTCAACAGGTAAAACTACAGGCTTTCCCCCCACCCCCACATCCCATCCTTATCTCACTAGGATGTTGAGGTTGAGAATTCAGACACTACAATTAACTTTCGAGTTTGAGCGGGACTCAAACTCCAGTCCGGTGGTTATCAGGCTGGGACGTTTCAAATAAACCACCACGACTCAAAAAAGCTCTAGGAATAAACTAGTAAACGTATCGTCTAAAATTATGTTTGTGATATAATTCTTGAATTTGGTAATTTTTTCTCTGTGGTTTCCGGTTTCTTACTTGGTTGTTATCGAAGGACAATTCTCTTATTTAAAGATGAAAATAAAATATAAGAGACGATAAGTAGTTAGGGAGAGAGAGAGAGAGAGAGAGAGAGAGAGAGAGAGAGAGAGAGAGAGAGAGAGAGAGAGAGAGAGAGGCGTGACTCCTCAAGCAAAGCAAGCAATTGAGAGGTAATCGAAAAAGCCACGTGAAAAGTAAATCCTAAAAGTAAATGTATCATCTCGTCTTACTTGTGTTCATTGTGAAGGTGAAATTTCATCTTTCGTCTCAGCTCTAAAAGACGCAGGAAACTGAATACATCGAATGTATCCGGAATAGAACTTTTTGTTTCACGAATTTTTCTTGACGTTGTGATATATTTCCTTACAACTTATACTTCCTCTGTGCACGACCATTTTAAGAAAAGATGCTGTGAAATCTCTCTCCCAATTATTCTTCTTGGAAGAGATTTTTCTATTCGGGTTAGTCAATCAATCAAAATTAATCAGGAATCATGCACAATTGCACACGAGCGTACACAAGCATTTGCATATTCATTTACTGTATGAGTTATTCAAGAATGCTTATACAAAAAAAAAAAAAAAAAAAAAAAAAAAAAAATGTTTAATCTTATTATATAAAATGAGGTTCAACTAATTCTTCTATGTGTGCTTTTTGACATATACAAAACAACATTCATGGCGGTACACCGAACTTTTCAGTAAAAAAAAAAAAATAAAACTCATGCCTAATACCACTATATGAAAAGGCTTAACTAACTCTCATCACAGATACAGGTATTGGCGTAGGAGAAATTACTTGCTATTTATCTTTCCCTGAATACTTATGGTAAATTCTAACCCGTGTACAGCATTTATATTGGCAGAACGATGATCTGTTTGCATTTTCTGATTTCTCTGCCTAAGTAAACAAGATAAATGATTAACGAGTGAAAGTAATGTGATGAAACGTTGTCATTCGAATTATTAGCTAACTTTCATTTGAATATCTAATTATAGAAAGACCTTCTTTGATCTCAACATTTATAGCAATAAAATAATATAGACTCATAATTCAATACAAATTTGTAGTATTTCAATCGCATCATAGGGATTTCTACTAAATTGAATACTGTATTGAGATTAAATACTTATATGATTATAATTCCTTTAAATTCTCCAAACATGAGAATATGAATATGTTTTCACCGTTGTTTTCCCCTAAAATCGGTCAAATAAATTCGGAGGAATCAAATGGTGATCAGTGTGCGACTCATGAAATGAGATCGTTTACTTTTACACAATTTTTCAAAAAATAAAACTTTAAAATCAGATTTTTTTCAGTATTAGGAATCACATTTTTAATCAAGAATTACGGTATGTGTAATGTTAAATTAGCATATTTTTTATGTTTCGATTAATATGTTTCAATATACTCAATAAATTTAGCATTTAGATTAATTCATAAATTGCATTTATTATCTAGTATTCACATATATATTTCCAATGCATTCAAATACAGCTCTATGTCAGTTTAAAAAGATTGATTAATACCTGTAAAAAACATTAAATGTCTCTTCTCAATAAGAATAGACTAATGTATTGAATTTTGTCAAAAAATTTAACCATGAATATCGGCATAGTTATATGTTTCTAATAAGACCATAATTTTGAGGAAATTTATTCCTACTTTATAAAAGATTTCACACATTACTTCCATAAAACATATTAGCTGATTAATAAATCATATAATCAAATATATCTTTAATTTAAAGGAAAAATATCAATTGGGTGTATGTGGATATCGCGTAATCTGCATATATAATTGATACCTGATAATTTAGAGGGATAAATAGAAATAAGTTTTGAAGAAAAGGCTCAAAAAGTAGCGTGACAGTCGCCCAGTCATTTAGGTCCTCTAAAATTCATGTACTTATCTGATCTTGAAAAGGGAACGAAGCCCAAATTCCGTCACAAGTCTTAATCATAGTGAATGAAGTTTCAACTAGTCCATTTTGTTCAGTCCTGAAGTCTCTCTAATAACTGGCTAAGCTAATGAAAGACTTTGGAAACTATTCAAAAGTTAGACTCTTAAAAGGCTCTTTACTCAGCCATTTTCTATTAGGCTTCTTAGGAATTCAGAGGCGGTAGCAATTCTTGTGGACAAAACTTTAGAAAATTATTTCACGGTAGTCAACTGTATGTGTGAATATGTATGACCAATATGCATGAACACGGGTACTACTTTATTTGTAATTTAACTGCTGAATCGTGGTTGAACTTCTTGTGCGGGAAACTTCCTTACCATTACCGGGTTCATACACTAAAAGAAAAAGCCTTTCAACTTCTCCTGGAACCCCGTTAAAAACCTGGGTCATTTTGAAATTATTTATACATAAAAAGATGTAATATTGTTTGAGTATTTGTTTCTGTATATTCATTTCTGCACGACTTGATACCTTTTGTATTTACATTCTTGTAATGAAATAACAATAACACTGTACATATAGTCTAAGCGTATGCTAAGATATTTACATTACGTTGAATGCATATTTGCACTGTGATAACCGTTGAAACACTCAGGAAATGTTATAAAAATAGAACACATTATCATTTATAATTCACCTGGAATAAAAGACCTAAGGAATGTTTAAAGTATCAGCATCCTCTGATATACAGATAAAACGTAATAATTCAGACCAGCTTTGTGAGAAAATATCTAATTCAGAAAATATGTAGAAATAAAACATTATTTAATGAGGTTTTGTTACATATTTGACTGTAGTACAGCCACTCACATACGTTGGTGGCTGTCAGGGTGTTTGAGAGAGATTTCTATCACATTCCTTTCTAGGGGAACAGAAATTAGTCAAATATTCAACTATAGGGGTTTGTATATTTGACCGGTTTTCCTCTCCCAGACACCTGTCGTCCAGAAAGGGAGGAAATGAACATCACTCTCAAACACCCAAACATCCACCAGCTTATATGAGTAATTGTACAATGGTCTATCTATTACGGTAGTCCATTTGTTGAGTACTTTCTTAACTATTTTACTTTTGTAACATGCAAAGCAAGTTAATTCACCTTCCAACAATAATAGTTAACATGTAAACGAAAGCTTGTAAAATTAGGATTCCTAAAGACAAACCAAATAAAAAATCAAACTGTAATTTTGAGCCCTACGTACTTTGATCAAAATGTTTGTAAACCTGCATTCTTATTTAACTGTAGACTAACTCTGAAATTCAGCAAGAGAATAATTACGAATTCATAAAAACACAATCTTCTGATAACAGAGGTTTATTTGTTATAACCATTTATTTCACATAAAGCCTTTCTTGTGGTGAGTTTATATTTCCTATTATTGCTATTACTGCTCTATCAAAGTAAAAACCCTGCCTAAGAATTTAACACGCCGCTTTACATTCCATTTCCGTGCAAGACAATAACACCAAAGAGTATCTCCGCAAAAATCTTTGCTATTAAAGTGGGCTGTGAGTAGTTATGATCTGTGTATGCTTTTGTTATAATAACTGTAGTGTGGATAATTTTACATCAAGAACCAGTAACAGATTTCAGAGGAATCAATTGTATTGACAATAAATATAACTTACAAATGTCGGAAAAACCATAATTTTCAGATTTATTGTGGCCTCAGTCTATCAGAGGCTTTATGACCCGTGCATGAAGAACCATCGCAGCGTGAGAATATGAATTTCTAATTTCAAAATATTAAGTCATCAGAAACAAGATAGATAAATAGTCAAATACCCGCGATAGCCGAGTTTTTATGCTTTCATATCCAAGCTCAGCAGTACTGGGTTCATCTCCCACTAGGGCATGATAGATTTCAAAGGCAAACGAAATCTATGATATAGGGGAGAAACTTGAAGGGTACTCAGGACCCATACGGTCAATGCATCGGTCCTGGAGATACCTGTAAGTTTACCACTATTTGGTTCCCATGAGTCGTAACAAGAGTAGAAACAGGTCTAGGCCCTGAACTTTTGTTGATATATTAGGTCTCTGAGGCCCTGTCAATTCATTAAAGGCTTTCAAAAAGTATTTGTGTCTTGATATTCAAATGAAAATGTATCCTGGGTGTTAGTGATAAAGTTATCATTAACTGCTAATTGTTATAAACTTGTCGATGGGATATAATGATGGAGTACAAAGCCTGAATTCGTCAAATATAAGTAGGGCAGAGTCAGATTAAATTTTATCTCTCTTAACAGCTTGATTGGCTAAGTAAACAGCTTAACTCGATTTCGACTCACCAACAAAGGTGAAAATGCACATGTCATGAAAATAATTTTATTTTAGGTCTTTGAAACTAAGGTAATTTGAACTCGATATTAAAGCGTATACGTCGCTTGATATTTGTATACGTTTGTTTGTGTCTCTGTGCGTGTGTGTGTGTGTGTGTGTGTGTGTGTGTGTGTGCATTGAGACCACGAAAGGAAAAGTTAAAAGACTATTGGAGAATGGGATTCTTACACTCCAAGTATTTTATGATTCCAGATATCAGATTTTACAAAAGAGGGTAACACAAGATTGCTGAAAAATAGATAAATTCTTAGGTTTCAATTATGACCTTTGGTATAGGCAATAAATAATGATTCAGAAACATTTATTTTGGTAAAGTCAATAACATTGATTATATTTCTAATTAGCAAAGGGCCCTAGGGAAGGCCACCTTATACTGTTTTATTCTAACAGAAATGCGTTTAGGTGTTTGGCCGACATAAAACAAGTTACCTTTTAAACTAGGAATTCTATATGTCATATTAGTGCATTTGGACACTAGTCTCATATCTATTTTTTTTTAACATAATGGCATCTAGAAAATGTTCATGAAATGGAAAACAGAGTATTCTTTTCATTGCTTCCCTTGTCTCTAACAGAACGTTTTAATAAGTTTTCTAAGCTCTATTTATGCAGTAATCTAAAGTTTATTTGTGATAACAGAGATTAGTGGAGATTTCTTGAATTTTGGTAAATCCTCTATATATCCTGCACGGTGAGTTCCTATGTAGAATTACTAACCACCGCCTTTGTAATCTTTTACTATAGCATAGGATGTGGCAGGATGCACTTCGTCACAATGGGGTGTGGTAGAAATTCCCGTGTCCTACAGTAGATAGAAAATGAAACTTTACATTTTTTAGAATAAACCAAATACAAGTATACGCAGTATTCAAGTTTTTGGTTAACATTCTATATTTGGAAAATTTAAATACGTTGCTTGTCGAACGATCAAAACGTCTAAAATATGGGATACTGTTATTTCGTTTATTTTCTATAGTAAATTCTGTTAATGGATCCGAGAAGATATTGATAGCAAAAAAAAAGGAAAGACCATCAAGATTTAAATTTTCTTTTATAATACCCAGAACTTCAACAATATTAGGATACCAAACAATTTAAGAGCACCAAATTAAAGGTATCAATTTGGTCTCAGAACACTCCATACCTATATTAGATATATAAGGGGACAAATGCCCTGTAATGCACGTATATTTCATACACGCTCGTACGCTGTAATGATTCTCTCTCTCTCTCTCTCTCTCTCTCTCTCTCTCTCTCTCTCTCTCTCTCTCTCTCTCTCTCTCTCTCTCACTCATAATAAAAAAACCCTGTTCAAGTTCGCCATTGCATGTTTCTTATAGTATAAGTTTTTAGGCCATTGTTATTCTCAAACGTTTTTCTATAAGTTTGCTATGTCGTTTGAATAAACTCACTCATGTCCAGCATATCTTCTCGTTAAGAACCTTATCAGCTTGCTATGTACAAGATATGTGCCGATAGTGTCGGTATCGGTAATATCAGCCTTTTTTGCAGGGTATCGCTATCGGTATTCATCACTGTCAAGACACTAGCATCAGTATTGGTATCGGTTAGTTCTCTGGTATCAGTATCGGCATTAGTAATGCTCTAGAAAAATGGATATCGTTAGCGACATCGGTGTCGGTATCTGTCTAAAAAAATCTGGTATTGGTATTGGTATTAGTCGAGATAAAATATTGGGTATCGATATCGGTCCAGAAAAAAAAATTAGGTATCAGTATCGGTATCAGCACCAGTGTAGAAAAAAAATGGGTATCCGTATCGGTATCGGCCTCCAAAGTGGTATCAGCGCATCTCTACCATGGAGCATAGCTAAACCAAACACTTGTTCATAGAAATCTCCATTATACCGAAACATAGACTTTTTGATTCCCAAACAAAGAAGTTTTATAAGAGCACTGATTGGTATTGGTAACTCGTAAGACTCGAAAATACCAGATACGAAATCCAATAAATCATCGACAGGAACCTTTATAAATAACGAAGTCACATCCAAACTATTCAAGTTGTGGTTAGACGTTAAGTTTATGCTTTGTAATTTATAGCAAGATCAGCTGATTTTTTTGTAACTGAGGATGAAATAGATACTAAAATCAGTGGAAAGAGTTTTACTAAATATTTGGATAATTTATAATTCATAAAACTTGTTGCAATGATAATTAGTCTTATTGTAAGTCCGGGTATATAAGTTTTAATTAAGTCATATAAATAAAGCAATGACGGTACAGGAGAACTCAGAGTCAATTCAGAATTTTTCCTGCACTGAATTGATTTTATGATTTTGTTAAAATGTTTAATTACTTCATCCAGGCGATTGCCTGTTCTTCTCAAGAAATTAGAAATATCGGAAAGAACTAAATGCAATTTTCGTAAATATGTAGTTGTGTTCATAGTAACTATCACATTTTCCTTGTCTATTTTTGTAAAATACAAGTTGCTATCATCTTTTTTTTTTCTTCTAAGATTTCAAGGCTGTGTAGAAATGTTTAGGAAAATTAATAGAATTTGGGTACCTCATTCACAGAATATATGATGTTTATAGCAATGTGAATATTACTTTATGGATTTTTTTTTCAGTTTGGTAAATACAGTACCAATGTTAATGCAATCAGGTTTTTGTTTACAGGGAATGATAAACCATATCACGAAGTTTTTCTCTCTCAAATCAATAAGTACATGTTTATCAGATAAATTGACGACACAATCTTTTTTTTTTTTCAAGTCACTTGCCAGTCACAATCGGTTCAATTTTTCTTTCAGATGGACACTTAAACTACGCAATTTCTCTCTAAGTCGGAAGTAGATGATGACCAACAAGGGGATTTCCAATCATGGGGAATATAGTGCATAAACTTACGCCTCACCTTTTGCAAAGTCCTGAACTATAGCTGCTCTCTCCATGACATTTTGATAGTGCTCCTGTAAGTGTATTCGAATGCCAGTATTATCTCTGTCCTTTTAATCTAAAACTTCTCTTAATGCTATTTCATGACAATCACTTAAACAATGCACTTTCTTTCTTGTTTCAAACTACTCTGCTCCTCTATAATCAATCCTACATACAACTCTAAGTTAATA
>NC_090760.1:61818235-61845735 GCF_036898095.1 Palaemon carinicauda | reverse complement strand
CAAGTTTTAGTTGCCACGAATGTTGATTAATAAAGCCTTCAGATTGAGAGGGATCACAAAGAAATGGCCTGTATAAGGGGGTGTTAGTGTAGTGTCATTTCATAGGAAAACACACATTGCTGAGTGCAAATCTGGGGGCTTGTAAGTCTGGTGGCATTGAGTAAGATTTTTCCACAACGTGACGGCGCTGGATTTTGTCGAAGAGGGTTGCAGATGGAAATAAAATTTGCAGGGACGACCAACAGGTTGTCATACACCATTTCAGCGTTCGAGACATACAGGACATCTATATGATTGGCCCTTAGTTCCACGAGGACCCAAGGAAGCTGAGTAATTCAGTTGGAGTCCTTGCAGGGTGATATCAAAGCTACTTTGGCGGTGCGACTGTCAACCAAAGGTGTGTGCCTGAGGCAGATGGTCTGTGCAAATGACAAAGGGCATACCTTCTAAGAAGTGGCAAAAGTGATTTGGATTCTGCCTTGAACAGTTTTTTACTGAAAAAGGCCAATGGGTGGAACAAGCCATTGACCCCCTGCTCGAGCACTGCACCGATAGTGACGTCACTGGCATCGGTGGAAAAAAGGAGAGGTGCATGAGGCATGGAAAAAATTAAAGCAGCAGCGGTTGATAGGGCATTCCTTGTTTTGCAGAAAGCGGTTCCTTGATGGGTACCCCATTTCATGTCTTTTGGCTTACCCTTGAGGGAGGCATAGAGGGGGTCAAGAGTGGCAATGGCTGGTAATAGTTGATCATGCCCATGAATTCTTGAAGTGCTTTGACAGTCAAGGGTGTAGGGAAGTTCTGAACGGCTGCATCACTCCTGCAGGAGTGATGCAGTGCCCTAAGAAGGATACATCATTAGCGCTAAAGGTAAATTTGTTGTACCGGACTACAAGGCTGTTCTGTTGTAGATGGTCGAGCACGATGCATAGGTGGTAAATAAGGAAGAGAACACGAGTATATCATCCACGTAACATACACAGAAGAGGAGGTCTCCTAAAATTCCATCAATGAGGCATTGAAAAGTGGTCCCAGCATTATAAAGGCCAGAACAAGATTAATTGAAGGTGTATGTACCGAAGAGGATGGGGATGACGGTCTTGGGAATATCTTCTGGGTTCATGGGCAACTGATAATCTCCTTCAGGAGGTCGAGTGTGGAGATAACCTTCGCTTTGCACAAGTAACAGATCATGTCAGTGTAGTTTGGGAGTAGGTAGCAATCCAGTTCTGTCTTCATATTCAGACTCCAGTAATCCTCCCACGGAAGGAGGGGCCCATCTTTCTTCAGGATGATGTGTAAGGGTGACAACTTTGAGTTTGAAGCCTTTTAGCAAGGGTCCATTATTTTCCTTTTGGCAATGATTTGTTTAGCGGCAACCAAACGATGCTGTGCCAGATGGCTGAATCTGGTGAACGCTAGGAACCCCGTGTTCTTGATATGGTGATAAATACCATGTTTGGCGGGAGCTGCGGGTGAAGTTATGGATGGAATACTTCCAGGTACGATGTGAGGAGGTGGGAGTAGGATTCTATGGACGAGTGAGGTCTGCATTAACTAACCGTTGGTGAGCAACATCAACCAGGAGGTGGAAATGGGAGAGGAAATCCCCACCAAGGTTTGGCAATGTGACATTGGCAACAAGAAACTTCCAATGATACATGGCACTTCAAAACGATAACGTGAGGGTTTCATATAAATTGGTCGGAGTTGCAGATCTGTTGGCAGCCACCAGGCAGACATCAGTAGGCGTAGACAGACTAAGTCATATCCAAGAGAGTGGCCTTAGTAGAAGAGCATGGCAAGCGCCCGTGTCTACCAAAAATAGCACGCTCATACATGCATCATGTAAAATGAAAAGATTAGTGACAGGGGAGGCTACTGCCACAGGCAATGCCCTACTTAAACTTTTTTGGCCTTTGACAACCGTTTGAACATTACTTCACAGCAACCCTCCAGAGGAGAGCCATCTACTGCAAGTTGCAGGCAAGCAATACTGGTAATTTCCCCGAGAGCGACAAAAGCCTTTTGGCCCCCAAATGGTTATTGAGAGACCTGAAAACACTTGACAATACAGGTGGCTGGCAATGATTAGTACTGTTCCAGAGGTTTTATTTTTAGGGCGTACACTATTGGGGTGTCTACTCGGTTACAAATCCAATCTGCGAAATCCGGGAAAGTATCCCCAGGGATCGCTAAAAGAACACAATCTGGTTTAGTGCTTGATCGATTCCCGCTTTTAATGTGAAAGTGGACCTCGTCGTGCTGAAACCAGGTGAATGCCTCAGTACTGAAGAAGGGTGCTAGCTAACATAAGTTTTGATTCCATCAGAGCTACTTCAGATTAGTTCCTAAATGGGGTGCTATCAAAGTAACAGACACTAGCAGTACAAGACCCCATAGTATATCTATGTAGAAGGGGTAGGGGTAGAAGTAGGACTAGCAATCTCATTTTACAAGCACTTACTCAGCATACGAAGAGTATCATTTTTCGGAGCTACTCTCTCTCTCTCTCTCTCTCTCTCTCTCTCTCTCTCTCTCTCTCTCTCTCTCTCTCTCTCTCTCTCTCTCTCTCTCTCTCTCTGTATATATATATATATATATATATATATATATATATATATATATATATATATATATATATATATATATGTATATGTATATATAAATAAATACACACACACATATATATATATATATATATATATATATATATATATATATATATATATATATATATATATATATATATATATATGTATATATATATATATATATATATATATATATATATATATATATATGTATATATATATTTATATATATAATATGTACACAGTATATATATATATATATATATATATATATATATATATATATATATATATATATATATATATATATATATATATATATATATATATATAAAGAGAGAGAGAGAGAGAGAGAGAGAGAGAGAGAGAGAGAGAGAGAGAGAGAGAGAGAGAGAGAGAGAGAGAGAGAGAGAGAGAGAGAGAGAGAGCAATCTTTCAGCTTGAATAATGAAATGATTTTTCTTTCTTTTTACGATCGCAACCTCTGTCATATCAATCTGGAATTTCGGCATATCTATCCTGGTTTCGCTTACAGTATGCTCAAAACTAGTATTTTCTATTTCAAGACGAATGTATTAAGATCAGTATATAGAATATGGCATTTGCCTTATTAAGGATTAAATATAGTTTTCATCATGGCTTCGTATGTTTCAGAATTTGATCGACAGGTACAGTATAGCAGTGTTAGTTCCTGTATACACAATGATATCTTAAATAATTCCAGTTTGACAATCACATAGGACATTAAAAAGGTTTATACCATAAGGATTTTTCCTAGTTCTGAATCCAGCAGTGGGCAAATCATAAGGTCTAGTAACTGCATGGACCTCATACGACTCCCCTGGTGTTATAACAAGTAAAGGTGGTTTTCCAGTTGGGACATCTGATGATTCATTGATTTCATTAGTAGTGAAGACGCGACTGTCCCTGATGTATGAAATCTCAAGCACACTTTAATGGGATTTTGCATGATCTTTTGGGCTTGAATTGGTCAAAATTTTATAGTAATGTTGATCATGTTGCCCTTTGAATTAGAATATTGTCAACATAATAGACAAACCATGGCCCAATGAGGATTGTAGACGTGCTTATTTGGAGAAGCAGATAGCCTGTCATCTTTGGAAGGGTAACAGCTCAAATGTGACATGGAATATAACTATACTCAGCTTATAGCTTTTGCTCAGAAAATTTATACTTCAACTGAAAAGGAATACTATTTAACCATAAAAGAAACCCTTTCTCGTACAACCCAGGAGCATAAGTGATGGACTACCCTTAAATCTACACTCTTTGGTGTGGATGCAACAGTTCCTCCTTTACTTAAAATAGATGGCTCTGTCACTCATTGCCCAAAGGAAACGGCAACCATTTTGGATGGTGTGTTTGACAGTAAGCAGAGTAATGAGAAACCCGAATTTCCTCATCCTTGTTTTCCTGAGGCTAAACTAACTTGGTTGGCTATTTGATCTCGTGAAATTAAAGCTCTCTTGATGGACCTTGATGCTTATGGAGGTGTAGACCCCAATAGTATTTTTCCTTTGTTGTTAATACTCATACTCCAGAACATATATTCGCTAGTAATGGTTTTCAGGGTAGATGGTGTAATTTTTTACTTTCTTGCAGGCTGACCTGGCTCTGCCTTTGTATCTCATCATAGGGTCTATTGTTCGTGGGTAGCCATTTTTTAGTTGTCTGAGTAGAATTATTTTTAATAACTGTTCTTCAGGTATAGTAATCACGTAAGCAGGATAGTGATGTTGGTGTTTAGTAAGCATGGCTTCTGTGTGTGGAATCCGATCTTTTTAAGTTAATTCTTAAATTTTCTTCAAACAAGAAATTTGAAGATGTTCCAGTTGCTTGAGATGGCTATACATGAAGTTCAGGCCTCTGCTGAATACAGAAAAGTTGAGGTTCATATTGCTTTATATACATGAATATTAATGATCAGTCCCAGATACAATTTTCTTAAAAAAAAAAAAAGTGCTGGTTCTCAATCTGACAAAAGCATATGTTATATTTCATACATCCTTGCTACTAAGATATTCTAAAAGTAAGCCCATATGCAGTTTTGTATCATCAACAGTGAAGACAGGCACATGATCTGGTTCAGACTGTTTTACTATGACATCTGTTTGTTTAATTTTTGTGTTTGTTTTTGGGCATTTATCATATATTGAACATAAAGTGTTTAAATAGGTTTAAGTAAATCTCTGTTATTAGCGAAAATGACAGAACCAACCATTGGGTATATTGATGTTTTTGTATGGATTCATGAGGAGGGAAGGGACTATGGATGCCATATTTATTCATAAGGCTTCTACATGAAAAGAGAATTGAGAAAAACAAGAAGTTTTTTTGTACTTCTGTAGATCTAGAGATGGCTTATGATGGAATCCTAAAAGAATTTATATTTTGGTGCTTGGGGAAGAATGATTAAGATGATATACAAAAGAACAAGGACAAAAGTAATAAAAGCATTTTGGGAAACAGAAACCTTTGGAGTTATGGCCGTGTCCCACAGGTTTTGGGGGTGAATTGCAACAGAATAGCAAGTGATATTCACTAAACATACTCATTATTCGTGATTCATGCTGAAATCAGTTGGCCAACCTCCGCAATGCATCTGCACTGGTTGCTTCTTCTGCTCCCATGATTTTAAACTGCTCAAAATTTTGGTTGCGGATGCGAGTTCGTAATACATTTGAATTTCATACTTAATACATTTCTAGTTCAGACGCAATACATCTGCTGTTATTCACTGTGTTCTGCCTTTATCCGCAACTCACGGGTAATTGTGTGTTGGTAGCGGAATGGGAGCATATCCATTATGTATATATACCAAATGTATAACATGCCTAATTATAAGAATGCATTCCAGAAACATAGCGTATAATTTGGGAATCAATAGTGATTGGATAACGGTAACCCAAGGACACGGTTACCTGTTTACTGTCATTGACCTCTCCACTCGTTGGCCTAGAGCCATTCCCATGGAAGCTGCAACGTCCGCCTCATGTACATCTGCCTTACTCTCAGGCTGGATAGCGAAATTTGGTATTCTTGAGCATATTACCTCCAACAGGGGTACCACTTTCAACTATCAGTTATAGACATCATTCAAGAATCTCCTGAGTATCACCCTTCATCAAACAACTGCATACAGCCGTGCAGTCAATGGTTTGGTTTAACGTTTTCAACGAAACTTAAAAGCAGCTTCGATGTCCTGTTGCAAGGACTCAAACTGATTTACCCAGCTTCCCTGAGTCCTCCTGGGACTAAGGACCACGCTTATAGATACCCCGGATATCTTGGCAGGTGATATGGTGTATGGCCACCCATTTGTCGTCCCTGCCCATTTTTTTTCGTCTGCAACCTCCTTCCATAATTTCCAGCACCTACGTCTCGTTATGTGAAAATTTACTTCATGCTGCCAGACTTACAAGCCCCCAGCTAACCAACATATACCGACAGATCTTTACTCGGCAACGCATGTTTTCCTGCACAATGACACTAGATAGCCACCATTAACACCCTTTACATGGGCTCTTTTCTTGTGATCCGTCGTATACCAAAAGTATTCCTCCTCAACATGAGTGGCAAAGAAGACTGGGTGTCCAATGATTGCCTAAAACCTGCATATCTTCTGCCAAACGACCCACATACAGTACACCTCTCAAGAGCAGATCAGCCTATTTTACATGTGCCTTATTTTGGAGGGGAGCGATGTACCAGAGGCCTCTCACACGCTCATACACTGTAACAGTATTTTTGTATATTGTCGTAATTGCTTTCCCTTTGCACTGATAACTTGTTTCTCTCTGTATATGCTTGTATCGTTCTGTTTGATATTTGTGTGACTTCTTTCCCTGAAACTGTTGTTATAAAAGCTCGCTGTCTGCTAAAATAAAAATAGTTGCAATTACTCCGTCTCTCAGTTACCACCCGTACATGATCTTAGAGACTTTGAGAGATGGAGAGTAAACAATTGATGAAGAATGGTGTGATATTAAGAACATATATCAGTCAGTTGGTAGTGAAATTTGTGGACATGCAATAGCATGGGGAAAGCCATGGATATCAAAGGAAATTTAGGATTCTATAAAAAGGAGACAAAGACGGAATTTGATTGTTAAAAGTTTTCCAAGTAGTAATGTAAATTATAAGATAGAGTATCCTAAGTATTCCAGTTCTGATGATGAATTCATAAGAAAACCCTGGAATGACTGGAGAGAGTATTTAGAGAGGAAAGCAGATGAGGATGACAAAGCTTTAAATTCAGGGAGTGACTATGGTGTAAGAATTGCTCATGGAATTATTAATAAAATCTCTACATAGACAAAGACGAAGAAGCAAATACCCATCAAAAAGAGGAATAGACCTGTTATAACAACAGAAGATGGAGAAAGGCAAAGTTTGATGAAACACTTTAGTAAGTTCATGAATACGAGATATGAATGGAATAGTTTTATTGATATACCTGAAGCTGATGAAGACCTTGATATGCCCATAAAGGAATTCTGTGTGATTGAAGTCAAAACTATCATTAAAAAACTCAGAAGATGGAAAGCCCCTAGTTACATTGCAATAACTGTTGAGATGATACTGCCTGGAAATAAAATGACCACCATAATACTTACAAGAATATTTTATAGTGTGGCATGAATTAGGAGTGTTGGTGAAAATGGCTAAAAAAGGACACCTGATGTATTACAATAATTACAGAGTCATCACACTTACGTCAGTTGCCAAGAAAATATATAGTATAGTGATTCTAAAGAGACTATAGAGAAAGATTGAAGAAAAGCTGAGAGATGAATAAACAGGAATTAGAAATGGTAGAAGCTGTACTGAGCAAATTTTCCTTTTTAGACATTATACAGCAGTGCGTGCAATATAGAAATCCACTTTTGTTGGCATTTGTGGACTATAAAAAAACATTGATAGTGTACACCGGACAATTTTATGGAGAGTCCGGCGTTATTGGGGAATTCCTCTTAAATATGTAAATATGATTAAGTCTGTGCACAGTTTATGAATTACCAGTGAACAGCGGATCAATTACTCCAAGGGAATGTTTTGTCACGTATGTTGTTTATCTTCCTCATGGAATTTGTAATGAATAGAACAGTTGGCAATGGTGAAGAAGGATTTGGCTGCATTGGTAATAGGAAATTAGCTGACATAGAGAATGGTTATGATGCTGTCATTATTAGCAGAACACCATAGGATTTGCGATGCTTGCTTCCCAGATTGCATAAAATATCGCAGGACGGTGTGCTCAAGATAAATAAAAGAGAGACAGAGATAATGAGAACGGAATATGCAATGGAAGATAGAATATCATTGGAAAAAGAAAGGGTTAATGAGGTAGAATCATTTAAATATTTGGTAATTTTGGTCTCTAATACAGTTTTTTTAGAATTGAAGTTTAATGAAAGATTGAAAAAAAAAAGCAATTCAGACAATGGCTAGGTTAAGTAAAATTTGGATATCAAATCACCTGAAATTACATATAAAAACATGCTATATAACAGTTTAGTAAGATCGGTGTTACAGTATGGACATGAGTCGTGGTAAGACAATGGAACAATCTCCAACAGATTTAGTAGATTTGAGGATAAAGCCCTCCGAATAATATTGGAAGTTGAATGACAGGGCAGGATTAGAAATCAAACTGTAAGAGAGATTACCAGAGTGCCATATGTGAATAAGATCAAGATGAGGGGTAGATGGAAATGGTTTGGGCATGCTCTTTGCTCTCCCCATAATAGATTAGCTCGCAAAACATTTAAGTAGGCTCCACAAAGTACTTGAAGATATGGAAGACCCAGGCTTACATAGCTGAGGGCTATGAAGCATGAACTTGGAGATGATGAATGGAGAAGTATTCAATTATAGTTCAAAATAGACACAACAGGTGAAATTGAATCGAGGCCCTTTGCATCAAAAGGCGTAGTAGGAGATGATCATTCTGATGCTGATGATGATGATGATGATGATGATGATATAAATATATATAAATATATATATATATATATATATATATATATATATATATATATATATATATATATATATATATATATATATATATATATATATATATATATATATATATATATATATATATATATATATAATATATATATATATATATATATATATATATATATATATATATACACTGTATATATATATATATATATATATATATATATATATATATATATATATATATATATATATATATATATATATATATATATATATATATACACTGTATATTTATATATATATATATATATATATATATATATATATATATATATATATAATGTATATAATGTATATTTATATATATATATATATATATATATATATATATATATATATATATATATATACTTGTGTGTGTGCATGACCTTTGATATAGTACATTAGGAAGAGGTTTAACTAAATAGAAGTCTATTCAGCTAATATGCCATGTTGATTTGACATAGTTTTTTTTTTTTTTTTTTTTTTTTTTTTTTTTTTTTTTTTAAATACCGCTTTTATTGAATTTAAACTCCCTCCATATCGTTCATTTTCATGTATTTCGTTACAATATTCTTATTGACTTCACGTGTCAGTAATGACGTCAGTGACCTAAATGCCAACATGATAAAAATATAGTCAACTTATCATAACCTTCATTAAATTTTCTTGCTACTTCTTTTTTTACAAATGTCAAAGCGTCTATGCCACGAGACTTTCAAATGGAATTATATTTATCACACAATACAAAGAAAAATTGAAGTGCTCAGGAAATATGGGTAGTTGTTTGATGTGAAATAAGCAATGATTTCCTTAATCATTGCCATTCTACTTAGGTGTTAGTTTATTAGATTGAAA
Organism: Palaemon carinicauda; assembly: GCF_036898095.1. Classification (NCBI taxonomy): domain Eukaryota; kingdom Metazoa; phylum Arthropoda; class Malacostraca; order Decapoda; family Palaemonidae; genus Palaemon; species Palaemon carinicauda. The sequence goes on along the minus strand of NC_090760.1, from coordinate 61,836,250 downwards.
GAAATCATACGAAATGATTACTATAAAAAAGCAGCATGAGAAATCTAATATTTACTGAAGTCTATCACGTGAAAGAGAAATAGAAATTATACTCGCAAATAGGTCAATAATAATAATAAAAAGAAGGAATGCATCTATTTCAAAAACATTCTTCTGTAAAAAGATTATTATTTTTTTTCTTTATCAAAACTGATGATGTAAAGGGAAAAGCTGAATAATCAAACAAAGCTCATATTTTGCGGAGAATCCCGGATAAGAAAAAGAAATGCCTCGATTATCTACTAAATATAGAAAATTATGAAATATCATTTTAATTTTTAGAATCTGTTTATTCATTTGCTCTTGATTATCGTGACTTTTTAGGTATTTGTGGTGCTCAGGGAATGTGTGAATGCCTCCTAATTTGTGGCCACGACATCACTGATATAAATACCTCAGGAAACTAAAATTATTTCAATTGTCCTTATTCTGTCTGAAGAAAAATGATTAATCAAATATATAACAATGAAAAACCCTCGATAGAATTTCGTAATAATTTATGATTTAGTTTTTAAGAAATGGTATAATAGAATGAAGAGCATAGATAATATATTTTATAGAATATTGAAAATCCGTCAGATTTTCCTTTTATTTTTATATCTATGATAGTATTTAAAGATATTTTCCAACAATGTTTTCTACTATATAGAAAAAATATTGAAAGTTTCCTTTTAATTATTATCTAATGAAGATAATAAGCTTCCTTTGTATTCATCGTGTATTACACAGTTATGGTGCCAACCTTCTTACACGGCAAGAGTTTATAAATCAGATATTTGCCCAAATTTTAAATAGATCCTCAAAAAACATGATAGTGAACAAAACCAATGATATATGAATACGATTTTGAGATTTACAATAGCAAACTAACTCCTGTCAATTATTTTCAATTATTATTCAGTACGAATTCTTTCACTCATCGTTGATTGGCTTTTGCCAAAGTGTGTTCGTAACAATAATCCCTTGTTTCGTTGTACACTTTCTTCAGTAGTGCAAAGTCGAAACTTCCTTCTCAAAAATTGACCACAAATTTGGGATGTTGGACGACCGTCAGCAGAATGCTCTTGAAACAGTCATCGAAATCCCACTGAAGTTCACCACTCTCAAAGAGTTGTTTATCTTAGAGAAATACGGTAGGACGTCAAGTGAGATTGTTAAAAAGAAAATGCGAGATGAATGGAATTCACACCATATTGAGGAAGGAGACATGGGAAAATATCTGTTCTTTTTTTTTTTTAACTAAAATAATTGTTCTTTCTCTGCTTACTTAAGTGATAAAGTGTTGTCTTTATACGGTCTGTTGATAACATTCTGCATGCGTAACTGAACCAATCGATCAAGGCCAAAGATTGCTGATAAGCAGTAAATCATTCATACCTCTAAACGGCAGCAATGGTCCATCCTCATCGACTGCAGGAAAGGAAAAGATGTTTCACCTATTCAATGCCATCAAGCATTAAAAAATAATAGTTGTATAGTTCATATCATTATCCACGTGTCCATTAAATGTATAGTATTGGCTTTAAAAATCAGTACCTTTTTCTTCCTATCCATACAGGATTAAATAATTGTAATACAATCATTCAATAGAATATGACATTCGTGGCTTTAGTAAAATTTATGTAATTGTAGATAGTTAACGTTCCCTAGATTCATGAATAATACCTTTTCTGATTATCTTGATACCGAAATTTGTTTTAGAGTGAATAAAAACTTGAAAAATCATTACATTTATACCAAAGAAGACAGTTATTAGCTATTAATAACATTTCTTAATATAAACCTTAGGCCACGGTAACTGCAATTCAGAAGCAAAAACTTAGAAGAATCCCATATATAAACATAAGAACAAGGTGGGGAGAAGTACTAAATCATCATAGCTTCCAAGATACTATAATGAAAAAGTGGAGACAATTTCTAGTTAACAAATGTTAGCAGGAATAGAGCAAGTGATTCCTTATTCAGGGAAAGGAAAGCCTCAAATGGGAAAAAAATACAAAAACTTATGATATCTCTACAACCAGATATAACCAATGATTGACATAAGAAAAATTTGAAAAAAGGGAAAACTCAGTAAAATCTAACTATGTGTATTCATAGCTAGTACATAAAATAAAAGAAAAATGAAATAACCGTGCGACTGAATGGATGCTAGGTAAAGGGACCTTTCCCGAATATGAAAGAATGAATATGTATCAATGAAATACGAAAAACTAGGAAATAATAAGAGGAAAACTGCTAAGTAAAATCTAAATGCGTGTATTCATAGCTAGTAAAGAATAAGCAATATATGAAATAAACGTGCAACTGAATAAATGGTAAGTAATGTAAGTGCAGAAATTCCACGGTTATCAAGTCGAGCTCAGACACGCAGTGCTGGTGATTGATGGCCCCAGTTGTTCCGCTTCTTCCAATTGAGGTAAATTACTACGGTGCGTACCACTGAGAAAATCCACGAAGTGAAGGTATGCTCCGGACACACTCTTCAAACAAACTTTATCACGAAAGCCCCTTTCACACATGGAACTAGTTTTTACTTTGAGAGAGAGAGAGAGAGAGAGAGAGAGAGAGAGAGAGAGAGAGAGAGAGAGAGAGAGAGAGAGAGAGAGAGAGAGAGAGAGAGAGAGTATATTGTCGGAAATAAATGGATATGGGAAGGACATATGACAATGACATGTAATAGATAGACATTAAGTAAAATCACATGGGTCAATAAAGATTGCAATTGAAGCAGGGGAAGAAAGAGAAAACGATGGATTGACGACCTGAAGAATATGCTCGTATAGGCTGTCTTGTCATAAAAAGAATGAACAATGTCTTAGTGGCGTTCATATATCGAATAGAGTTTCTCTCAGGCCGGACTGTCCTCCGGATAGCTTTCAGGAAATCGTGAAACAAATGCATTTAAGTTTCTCCATTTATTATTTGCTGTCATGAAAAGACTATGAACAGACAGGAGTGGAAGGACATGTCTGTAGCCTTTGTCCTGCAGTGGACTAGTTACAGCTAATGATGATGATGATAATGACATGTTTGAGATAAATTCAACTGATCAGTAGGCATCGCATTGAATTGGGCAGCTTTCAATTTCTGCCAAGTGATTCGAATACCGTATGATCTTACATCATTTAGTCGTTGAATCATCATTATCGTTATAAGGAAGAAAAAAGAAAATGTACTCATTAAAATAACTAGATAGCCCTTTAGTAGATTATTCAGACTTGGACGAGAGATTACCCTTATTTAATGTAGAATAGAATATGAGAGTAATAAGAAAATATCGGTAAATATTATGGTTTGTGGCATGACAGATATAAAAATGCTGGTCTATAAAAGATAAATCATGTTTTACTCTGTTGTTTATTGTGTTACAACCCATTATAAAAACCTACCCTTAGAGGCAGCAACAACAAGAACTAGATCAACATTATAGCTTTTTGTAACAACATAATGATAATAATAATAATGATAACAATAAAAAATAAAACAGGAAGAAGAAGCTTCATTTCTCATTCGCAATTGAAATAATATTTTGAAACTAGAGTACGCAACCAGTCAAAATAATGGCTCAATATAACGGATTTTGAGCGAAGCGAAAAATCTATTTTTGGGTGAGGTAGCCATGTCGTCCTGATGGGAGTTCCTAATAGGTAGCTTTTTAGGGTATATTTGACTACAGTGATATTCCCAGAGAATTTTACCTTAAGGTATCCAGAATTCTAACTCCTGGAGCGAATATCCCTAAATAATCTCACAGGAATGTCGCATAATATCAGAGGACGTATTCTTGACACGTCACATAGCTATCTTAACCCCGAACAGTATTAACGCTTCGAGGGGGTACAGTGACAAGAATCTGAAACGAGAATGAAAAGAGAGCCGCTCCTAAGGCATCTCTCCTATTCCGTTTCCAGTGTGTATCTGATGAAGGCGGTAGTGCCCTCTTTATTCCTTGTAGCGATATACGAGGTGTTACAGATACTGTACTATAGAGAGGGGTCAACAAGCCCTTTTATAATAAAAGGAAGGACGGGTCCATCAGGACAACATGGCTACCTCACCCAAAAATAGATTTTTCACTTCGCTCAAAATCCATTTTTTGGGCTGAGGCCATGTCGTCCTGATGGAAGTTTACCAGAGCATTACTGTATCTGTGAATTCTCAATCAGTGCCGTACTCTCAAGAAAGTATTTTAATGGTCCGTCTAGACCTAGAGACCTATGATGTTACCGTCATACATCATTCCATCTAAGCATGAACTATGTTAGTGCTTCCTGCCCCCTACAGGGAAGAGTCGTACTAGACTCTGGAAAAAGTCTCGAGGAGTACATAAAAATTTATGGATGACAAAATGACAAGCTTGTATAGTGGTTTCGCACTATACAATGTAAAGCAAAGTTTGTATAAGAGTCACCAATGTCAGTATGAATTTGTGACACCTTCCCCAATATGACTACTCTTATAAACTATTGGATAATGGTTGCATCCACATAAGAACAAATTTTGCCTCTTTGCCACCAACCCGTTAGGGTACCACGTCAACCCTTCCAAGGAAGGGTTAGAGTGAGTGGACTTGTGCTTGAATCAGGGAACAGTCTTAGAAGACAAACCGTGATAAAAATATCCATATTTCAATCTTAATGCTCAGTACATTTCAAATAAAATGAGTGTGGGCGAATGAGACGCAGAGTTTACTATGAACTAGTTTATTAAAATTTAATAAACGTACATATCAGATCAACATTTATAAAATTTTATAAAACGTGGATGATATGCATCAAAGCATAAAGAAAAACAGTCAACAGAAAATATTGTTTCGTCTACTAGGAAATAGATTTGCCACTTTAATTGAATTATTAATAATAATGATATAGCCTGTATACTGTTAATTTACACTAGCGTAAAGAACGATTGGCGCAAGTGTACGTATTATGCTATAGTTCACCGACGACAATGGAACAGTTCGTAAGGACACTTTCGTGGCCTATCGCTCAGTGTGTAGTAACCTACAGTGACTACACATGCACCCTCTTAATTATTCGTCCCAAATTAATTACACTGTTCCTCGCAGATATAAAACAGAAGGTTAAAGAATTCTACCTGCTACCACAGAACTCTTAATTTGCTCCACTAGCTTCGCATAGTGCGTAAAGAACTCCTTAGGTGACTACCAGCCGGTGTACAAACGAGGATGTTCAAAGACCATATAATTTAAAGAAATTTTATGGAAGAGGCAACTTTCCTCGGATCATGACTAACGGGTGTACTGTCTAGATCCATTCTGCGAATAACACGGGTGAGTTTCGCCCTTAGTTATAGAAAACTTTGAACCCAGGGTTTCTCTTCTGAACAGCTGTCCTCCCATAAAGTCTGAAGTTCTATGAAGATAGACCTTAGGCACTCCACTGGACATAGAGATACATCTTTCTTCAGAGGGCAGACTCTCTAGGGACCTCACCTGTTGGTGGGTAGTTTGTTCCTGGAAAGAAACGTTGGGTCTGGAAATAGATTCAGTTCTCCCTCCAAGAACTGGATGTGACCTTCCTCTCTAGAGAGAGCCAATATTTCACTAACTCTGGCCTCCTAAGCGAGTACAAGCAAAAATACTGAAGCCTCATAATGTCTTCTGGTTTCCTCCAAAAGTCTAAACTGACTTTTACCACCGAATCTTTTTCTCATCATTAAGGAGAGAAAATCATAAGATGTAGGTTCCGTATTTTCTGAGATGAGGCGAAGACAGTTGACTTCTGTACTCGCTGAGGCGGGATTGATCCGGTAGCGGTACGAATTTTAGTCGTAGATCCAATGCCAGAGGGAACCACACGCTATTTGGCCACTTGTGGGCCACTATTGCTGCTTTTCCTTTGAAAGTTTTCAGCTCATCGAGGACCTTCAAAAGGAGGTTGTGCGGAGGGAACAGATAAATACTGGACCATCTGTTCCAGTCCAGGGACATAGCGTCCACTGCCTTCGCTAGCGGATCCTCGTATGGGGACACGTAACGATCTATTTTCTTGTTGTCTTTCGTCGCAAAGAGGTCTATCTGCAGCTCTGGGACTTGACTCGAGATGAAGGAGAACGATCCTGCGTCAAGGGACCATTCTGACTCTATAGGTGTAAACCTGGATAGAGCGTCCGCTGTCACATTGTGAAACTCTTGAATGTGAACTGCTGACAGGTGCCATTTCTTCCTTTCCGCCAAGCAGATTATGGCCAACATCACTTGGTTGATCTGAGGTGACCTTGACCCATGTCGATTCATCCATCTCACTACCACCTCGCTGTCTAGAACCAGTCTTATGTGGGTCGAGTGGCGAGGAAAAACTTTCTTTAGTGTCAGAAGTACTGCCATGGCTTCTAGAAAGTTGATGTGAAATGACTTGAAAAGATTGGACCAAGCTCCTTGGACTCTCATCTGATGAGAGTGACCTCCCCAGGCTTCCTTTGAAGCGACTGTGTGGATAGTTACTGACGGGGGAGAAGGTTGAAGAAGAATTGATTTCTTCAATTGCTTGGCCTTGGACCACGGCTTGAGAAGCGTTCGCAGTCGAGTCGGTAGTGGTCTTATTAGATCTCTTCGCGCGTTTGATGCATATTTTCTCCCGACTCCTGTTGCATCCTTAAGCTGTGCTCTTAGCACTGGATCTGTTATAGAAGCAAACTGTAGAGAGCCCAGCACTCTCTCCTGTTCGCGTCTTGATATCCGTTTGGATTTCAATAGTCTCTTGACAGATCCTGCTATTCCTTTCCTCTTCTTACCAGGAATGGAAAGTCGATGTGACTCCAAATTCCAGTGGATTCCTAACCACTGAAATTTTTGAGCTGGAGAAAGTCGAGACTTTTTTATGTTGATCTTGAATCCCAGATGTTCCAGGAACTGGATCACTATCTTAGAAGCTTGCATGCATTCTGTCCAGGATGCTGCCCACACCAGCCAGTCGTCCAAGTAGGCTACTACTTGGACCCCTTTTCGGCGTAATTGATGGACGGCTGCGTTCGCGAGCTTCGTGAAAATCGTTGGGGCTATGTTTAGCCCGAAAGGCATGGCTCTGAAGGCGTAAAGTTTTCTATGTAACTTGAAGCCTAGGTAGGAGGAGAGGTGACGATTAATTGGAACGTGCCAATAAGCATCAGACAAGTCTATAGAGACAGTATATGCCCTTCTGGGCAGTAGGGGCCTTATGTGTTGAAGCGTGAGCATTCTGAACTTGTAGTTCACTATGAACTTGTTGAGTGGCGACAAGTCTAAAATGACTCTGAGTTTTTCTGAGTCCTTCTTTGGAACACAAAACAGCCTTCCTTGTAATTTTATGGACTTGACTTTCCGGATTACTCTTTTGTCTAAGAGTTCTCGGACATATTCTTCCAGAACGGGGGATGAGTGTTGGAAGAATTGAGGAAATTTAGGTGGAGGACTGCTCCAGCTCCATCCTAGTCCATTTTTAATTAGGCTGTGGGCCCAGGGATCGAAGGTCCAGCGATACCTAAATAGCTGTAGTCTCCCTCCTACTGGAAGTATCTTACTTCTGCTGCTGTGAACCTGAGGCCTTGCCTCCTCGACCGCGTCCACCCCTGTATCCCCTTCCTCTTGAAGGGCGTCTAGAAGAACCTCTGGTTGTTCCTCTAGCTCTCGAACGAAAGGAAGAAGTCTGCCTTTTGAAGGCTGGGTTAAAAACTGGCGACTCTGTCGCCACTTGCTAAGGTACCATGTTGTGCCACTATCTGAGGCACCACGGTCACAGGAAGTTGTTGTTGATGTTGCTGTCGGAAGGGTTTAGCTGGCCGAGAAGATGGCCCAGGCTTTTTTTTCTTCCTCTTGGGTTGGGGACCCTCATCCGGAGAAGACTTTCTCTTAAGATCTAAGCCCAACTTTTTGAAAAGGTTCCTATTCTCTGTGGCGGCCTTGTCTACTACCTCTTTAACCACTTCATTGGGAAAGAGGTCTTTACCCCAAATACGAGAGGAGATCAGTTTCCTTGGTTCGTGCCTCACCGCAGCCGAGGCGAACACAAACTCTCTACAGGCTCTCCTAGCTTTAAAAAAGCTATAGAAATCCTTTGTAACTGTGGCCAGATGGGTTTTGGCTACAACCATGAACATGTCCTGGTTCTTGGGGTCACTTGCCATCGTTTCTAGTGTCTTTTGCAACGACATCGATGCCGCAAGTCTTTCCTCTGTCTATTGCTCTCTACGCAAGAGAACCTCCGATAGTTTTGGAAGTGCCTCACCGAACTGGCGTTCAGCAATATCAGCTTCCAGCTTCCCGACTGAGAAGGTAAGGTGTACGTCCTACCAGTCTTCTTGGTCCAAGGGCAAGGTCAGAGATAACGGCTTGCACTCCACCAAGGAGGGGCATGGTTTCCCTGCCTCCACCGCCTTTAAGGCTGCCATATATCCCTTTTCCAAAAGGGGAAAGGCTCTGGTAGGAGAGGCCACAAAGGAGGGAAGCTTCTTACTCATGACGGGTACCTTTGAGTTAGAGAAGCCCCTCTCTTTCATCGAGCTCGCTAGTAACGTTTGAGCTTTACTATGGTCAAAAACTATGACCTCCTTCGGCTCTGTCTCCTCCTTTAAGGCTGGCTCCTTCCTAAGACGGACATAGCAGTCCAGATAAGAATCTTTGTTGGGCCAAAATTCCACTTCTTCCAGGGAAATTGCTCCCAACTTTTCTGAGATCACGATCTTCTTGGTTGTCATTGGCATGTGTTCGAAATACCTCCAAGGATTGGCATCCGAGCACAAAGAAAGATTCTTCACGCTGAGCCGCTTCTGGGGCCCACGTGATGCTGCAATTCTACATATCTCCAGTTTCATTGCAGCTTCCTTCTCATCATTCTTCCTTTGAGTTTGTTGGATCATCTCAACAATGGAAGAAAGAGTCCTTCCCAGTACATCTGGGATAACAGACGATGTAGAAGGAACAGGTTCTGGGTCCGGAACCGATGTAACCGACACTTCGTCGATTTCTTGCTCTTCTACTTGAGGAGCCTGGAACAGCTCCTCCTCCGGACCTTCTCCTAGAAGGTCCTTCTCAGTAGACTCCGACACCTCCGATATCTTATCGTCCAATTGGATGTCTTGAAGGGCGGCCGAGACTTCAGAATCTACCGGATTATGGGCAGTTGGTATCTCCACCTCAGGCTAAGGGATGATTGCACCAGCCGATGCTTTAGGGAAAAGGTAGGCCCTCATCCTCTCATTTGGAAGGTAGGGGCCTGAGGTGTTTTTCTGAAAACCCCTCACCCCGGATTGTAACGTTTCCCTAGCAGCATCCCTTGACTCCGTCGACTTAGGGTCGTCAAAAGCCTTGGTAATCAGGTTAAAACAAACTGTACAAACCTGAGGGTCCCAATAGCGGAGATCACCTCTGGAGGCTGCGCATGCTACGTGCCTCCTACACTATTTATGTCAACAGAAGTTCTTACTGCGGACATTACAGAACACACTCCCGCACTTCGGTTGGTCCTCCTGTAAAGAGAAGAAAAATCCATGAGTATCAAGTGAAGGCTTCACTTATATTGAGACATTTAGCTTATATAGAAAAGCTATAAAAGAAAGAAGGAAAGACACATACTTGTATTTAATGCCCAGTCAATTGCTGAAACCTCCCAAGATATTAAAACTAAGGTTAATTCTATTCTAGATTACCTTATGTAATTTCCTAAACGGAAATTTAAGGTGTAGTTCGCACCTTGAGATAAAGTTTTAATATACGGGATAGAAAGAATAAAGAAAGAACTTACTTTCTATATATTGCACGGTCTCAACAAAAGCCTGTACAAGATAACATTATCACAAGCTCTGTACAGTAGTTTCTGCTGATGCAGTGTGTACTACACTACAAATATAGAAACTACTTTACATCGCATGCAGTTGTGCCGGCTAGCACGCGCCGGTACGTGCCGGAGTGCGCCTGCACGTGCCGGCCGGCATCTACCCCTGTATAGTTCAAAGACATACTATCTTTAACTAATAGGCGGCAGCCCACTGATTCGCGACTGATGGCTGAAAACACTAATACCCGGCTGCCGGCCGCTAATCGTAGTGGCCAGCAGATTCGGGCTGTGTTTCCACTGCCGGCAGACAAAGGTAATAACACCCATGCCCGCCGACAGTAGCCAAGAACCAGAAAACCTTCACCTGCCCGGCTGTCGGCTGTTAAGCCGGCAGTCGGGTTACGGGTGTAACACAATAGCCAGAGAAACAGTATGGATGTAAGGTTATAAGGAGGCATTGCCATATGACCTTCCATCCAGAAAGAGTGAACTTATAGAAGGGGAGAATGTAGCATTCAGGCTTCCCAAGAATCCATAGCCTGCCCGGCTCTACCTGCAGACATGTAAGGAAGACCAAGGGAGGTCTGGGGTTCACTCTGCAAAGAACAAAGGGTCTCTGCCGGCCGACACGTAATGCCAGCCGGAAGAGAGCAGACCCGGTCCTCCATCCTAGACTATACTAGGTACGGAAGTAGGACTGCGGCCAAAAGAAAATAAAAGAAAGAGAGATGGGTAAGGGATAAGGGTCCTATAGACTTCGTTCTAGCAAGAGACACACTCAGCAGTTAGGGAAGCTCATCCTAACCTAGAGTTGTCTATTAGGGAGGAAGACTGGCAATACTTGCTATCCTCCTCCCAACCAGAACAAAGTTAGGTGAAGTTATTTAGCAGGGCAACAGAGAAAACTCATTCTCCAGCCCAAGAAAAACAACACAGGACAGTCTGCTAGGCCACTAGAGCAAGGAATCATCTCTTACAGAATCCTTCCAACGTGGACTAGGGAAGCAAAGCTTCCTGTGTCCGCCCCTAACCTAGCAAAGTAGACTCATTCTCTATGCTAGGAAGTAGCAGACCACAGACTAGAAAACTCTGATGTTCTGCCCTAACCTAAAAAAACAGTCACTCTGGTTATCAGGTCAGGACAGACATATCCTAGAATAGTTATATCTGAATTATTATACAGATAGAACCACTAGGATGAAGCCGAAGGCTTACAGAGGGAGAGAGGGATTGAACTTAGCCTCTGGAGGAGAAAAGAATCATCGGGGATGTGCGAAAGTATACTACGGTACCTAGAATACTAGACTAGGTAAGGTGAGAATCGATTACCTAAATCACCGAAACTCTCTCGTTTACAATCTTGGAGAAAACATTCAACAATATCTTACATGTATAAAATATTTGCCTATAGCTTCAATAATATAACACTCGGAAAAACTTATATCATGCATGAAAGTACTAGTGCCAGACATCTAGGCTACGAAGCCTCGCGAAGGGCAAGATCGGTACCTCGACCCGTGTCGAAATCACCGAACTAAAAACTGACGGTATAATATAAGCATTCCTAGAGGAGCTAAATAGCTAAATTTTTAAAGCATAACAAACCGGGAACGTCACTCCAGCTAACTAAATGACCCATAAGAGCGAGCAATAGCATCCATGATGCCTCCGGTAGGCAGCAGCTCTTGTTTACATTAATATCACTTTTGATTTAATTCAAAACGACAAGAGCTTACATTTATACATAATAAAGATAATACTCAACTTTCCGAAGGCAGAAGAGGCCAGAGAAGTCATCAAAATGTTGAATTAATTCCAAAATAACGAGAGAACACAAGGGAAAACACCGAGTAGTAGAGCTACACGAAACGGAATAAAGAGGGCGCTACTGCCTTCATCAGATACACGATGGAAACCGAATAGGAGAGATGCCTTATGAGCGGCTCTCTTTTCATTCTCGTTTCAGATTCTTGTCACTGTACTCCTTGAAGCGTTAATACTGTTTGGGGTGAAGATAGCTATGTGACGTGTCAAGAATACGTTCTCTGATATTATGCGATATCCCTGTGAGATTATTTAGGGATATTTGCTCCAGGAGTTAGAATTCTGGATACCTTAAGGTAAAATTCTCTGGGAATATCACTGTAGTCAAATATACCCTACTTAATAGGAACTTCCATCAGGACGACATGGCCTGAGCCCAAAAATATATATATATATACATGCGCACACAGATTCAACACTTACCTCCCTTCCCCCTTCATTAACTACCAAACTCTAGTTTGGCAATTTGTGGGAAAATGTTTTCCGAGTGGTTACCGTTCAGCGTGACGGGATATATATATATATATATATATATATATATATATATATATATATATATATATATATATATATATATATACATATATATATATACATATATATATATATCTATATATATATATCTATCTATCTATCTATCTATCTATATATATATATATATATATATATATATATATATATATATATATATATATATATATATATATATATATATATATATATATATATATATATATCTATCTATCTATCTATCTATATATATATATATATATATATATATATATATATATATATATCTATATATATATATATATATATATATATATATATATATATATATATATATATATATATATATATATATATATAAATTGCGACTAGCTTTCCATTATATAGGGTAGATAGGTAGCCAACAATAATAAACAGAACAATAGGTTATTTCCTGAGGTCACAATTAAAAATCAATAACATGACCACCTCCACACCTACCTTTCTAACGGTCAGATTCTCTCTAATAAAGACCTTGCTGATCACACGAATATCAACAGAGGGACACGCACACCTTTCCTTAGAATTAGAGGGAATATTTAGTTTTTGATTATGTATAAGGATTTATAAGAATAAATCTATCTAGGTACCCATATATCACACTCACGTACACAACACACCCACAAAGACACCCACACATACACACATACACACACACACATAAATATATATATATATATATATATATATATATATATATATATATATATATATATATATATATATATATATATATACATATATTGATTTAGTCTAGCCAAGAAATAGATGACACCTAACTTTCTGAATGGAGTTTTCTTGGCTATTGGGAACATTGTACAGCTTGCAGACAAAGGACTCTGTATCAGCAATCACATTCTCATCTGGAAAGTCTTCCTTGCCGAGATTTTGCAGAAGCTGTGAGTTTTGTTGGAAGATAGCCCATGCAGAGCACTTCCCAATTCCAGCAAATTGGCTTGTACTATCCGAACCTGTTATAGCATGAAATGCGAGAAATTATGCTCTCTGCTAATCTGTGATGGTGATGGAATGAACAGGAACAAAGTGTTGCTTTTTAGGTGTTCCGGCTTTCATCCAGAGAAAGTGGCTGAGCTGTGGCTGAGATGAAATAAGGCGAAGAAGAACATCAGTGTCTTGGTTCACATCAATAGTTTGTGGGTATCCCTGTTCACTTGTATCCTTCACATGGAGAAGAATCCTAGTATCCACCTCTTCATGCTCATCCGACGACAACTTTGAGACATCTCTCTCTGACGATGTCCACACTTTTGCAGGGTCCATAAATTCTCCGTTCAATACCAGCTCCACTCCTTCTTGATTGTGGAACTTGTTTGCTAGCTCCACTCCTTCTTAATTGTGAAACTTGTTTGCTAACTCTAGGCATAGAAAATTAGAGAATGTCGCTTTGTTTTCCTCTAAGGAGATGAATCTATCCCACTGCCCCATGGACGGACTTCTTGTTTGCACATCTCGTCTGATTGCTTTCTTTCCTCGTACTCTCTGACTTTGAGCTGTTGGCTTGATTATTTTCTTCCTATACTGGTCAAAGGCAAGGTCAACCCTAGAACAACAGTTGGAAAACACATGACTGACATAATCAGCAACAGCATCGGCCCATTCGCCGAGAGTTTTAGCATTCATCCTATTTCCTGGTGTTTGGATCATGGCCATTCCTTCAATGATAGTGCATGTTTGTAATGGATCAGGCGTAACATTGTGTGGCAAGCCTTGCTGAAGAATCTTGCCAAGGTCTGCTTTGTTCTGAGGTAGATGCAGTCTGCCATCAGGCATTGCCAGGGAAAGTGGCACTGCACAAATCTTTTGCTCCCACATTTTGTTCATGTCAATATCTCTGCCTGCTTGCATTGCTGTCACCACACGCGTGATTAATTTTCTGTCAGCCTTTAGTAAAACAGTTTTTTCCTTTCTGACATTGACTTTCACAGTGCACATGCTCTCAAACGTTTCAAGATTCTTTGATTTGATTCTGTCGTGAAAAACTGTTGTCTTCTTGGTGAACCTGTTCTCCACAAACTCTGACACAATCTGCTTCCCTGTAACTTCAACATGCAGAAGGTCATTCGTAACCACTTCACTTGCAATATCACCTGTTGTAATTGAGACTAGTTCTCGGGAATTGCAATCAAATGGATTGTGAATCTCGAACAGGTCAATGAGTTTTTGCACCTTATCTTGGTTTTGCTTCATTCTCGTGGAACCAAAATCTTTATGTGCAAATTCATGCTCATCATCGTCTTCTTCATTGCCCGCTACATTGAACATCGTCGTAGTATCTTTGGTTAGCTGAGCTCTCTCATTGAAGGCTAGGCCCCATCTGTCACGGCCGGTGTCTGTTTTTGTAATCCCCACCAGCCCTTCAGCTACATTGCGGGCCTTGTTAACATGCTCAATATCCTGGTCTTCAGGTATTTCGTTGAACTTGTGCTTTGTTTCTTTTGTTACAAAGTCTCTTGCAATAAAGCCTCTGTGCACCTCTGGAGCAGTTTTGGGTAGCATATGCATATCAGCAAGGAAGACAGCTCCCCAGCGTGAGTAATAGAAATGATCAAATGCTCCAAACCAAGGCAGCATTTCAGGAAATGATGTAAGGAACAGGCCCTAGTCTCCCTCATGAAGAGAGCAAGTGAACCTTAGGAGGATGGAGATCAAGTTCATGTAGGTTTTCCAATAACAAAAAGTGGCATTCTCTGAACAAGAATCCTCACACTCACTAAACAGGACCTGCACCTCTTCAGTTTCTGACAAAAGATCTTCAAGGGAGGAATTGATTTCTCTGTCATCTTTGTTGGCAAAGGCGTCTGAAACTCTCCCAATTCCACAAATACAAATTGACACTACGGCTTCTCAAATCAGACTCAGTATATTCTTGTTTCAAAAGCGGTCATCAGTTACACGTGTCACGTGACCAACCAATGAATATATACAAAAATAACAAATAAAAAGAAATAAAACTATAACATAAAACTCAAAAGCCATAATTAGATTTGATGAATAATAAAACATTTAAATAAGATAGAATCAAAATAAGAAATTACAGAATTTAACATACAGCTCAACATACAAACATACAATCAAATTACACCCAATATCCAATGTTATAAGTTACATCAAACGATCACCACACAACCCAAACACGACGATGAGCAAAGTTTGTAACAGGTCAACCACAGTCGAATCTGATTACTATTATTAGTAAACATAACAAAGTTACCAACACACTAAAAATATTAAATACAATACAAAATTAAAGCAGTTTAATCAATACTAGTTCACAACAAGTATAAGCTAGGTTTAAAAATCCATGCTTACATTTTGTATATTAAGGGTTCTAATTCTTAGCAATGTGAATTCGGAACCCCTAAATATTTTGTCACATTTTTTTGAAAAATAACTTTTTTGGGAGAATATATACATCAAAGTTTATCTTAATGCCAGAATCAACATATACACGATGAAAAACAGAGGAATTGACTCCAACATTGTGAGTTTATTGCAATCAGAAGCTGAAATATGAAAAAAAAAAGGTTGAGAAATTGGCGGCAATTTTGAAAACTGTCATGGCGGCCATACTATCCATATCTATATATAATGTCCACCAAGTGAATTCATATTTATCTTTATCTGAACAATCTATTTAGACTTGTTAGGCTATTCTTACATGCAATCAGCAGGGTGTTGCACATTTTCTGACTTTGGCCTTCTGACTAGTATATTAAGTGTTAGATCATCTACTGTACATGATTATATTTTTACTATCTTGTAATCAATAAGAGTAAAGCCTTACGAAATAGTATTCTTAGCAAGTTTCAACAAACGTTGGTCAATATACACCTTAAACTTGGACATAACAATACATTTTCCAAACGGTGACAGTGATCAACTATCTGTGAACTCTAATATAGTTTTCTCAAGTAATTATAGCCCTATAGATTAAGAATATGATTAGAAAGAATTCATGAATAAAACTTTCGATTTATTTAAAGTATTATCATCAAATTCAATAAGACTTGTGACCTTTACTGAAGATTTTTTAAATATTTTTCAGGGACAAGACACAAATGTAAAAAATAATGTTTTGAACCATGCGACTATTAATTAGGTTAAACAGCATATGGAATAATTATACTTGCTTCTTATTCATAAGCTTATCCAATCAGGAGCTGACTAGTTGATTCTTGAAGTAGTTTTCTATTTCAATTATTGTTAAAGAAAATTACGACTTATATACATCTTGAAAAGAAAGTTAGATGAATGCTTAGTGAAGGCGTTGAGAGAGAGAGAGAGAGAGAGAGAGAGAGAGAGAGAGAGAGAGAGAGAGAGAGAGAGAGAGAGAGAGACAGAGAGAGAGAATTCTTCATGCAAATCGTTTGGATTTGAATCATATATTCATCTTGTTCTGGGTTTGAAATAGAATATAGTTCAAAAGTAAATGCGAAGTTCCTGGAAAGTTATAGGTACCAATTTTGAAGGTGATTGATTACTTTTTTTTCCGACACAAGATCTACTTCTCTTTCACTTTCATTAGATTAAGACAACTTATTCAGAATTAACTTTAGTAGGCCAGTTCTGGATCCTACTAATGAAAACTGGCAATTGCATAACTAAATGGATTACTGTCGTGTATTTAGTGCAGAAATCTCAGATAAAGTTTATTAAAGCAATCAAATGTGTAAAATAGATATCCCAAAGGCTTTACCCACAATGGTTGACTAGAAATGTTTTATTTCGTGTCTTTATTATAAAAATATTTTTAGTTTTCCCTCAGGTTCAAAGACACGGAGAACATTGCCTTTTGATAGCATTCAAAATTTAATGCAGATTAATAGCGTTCCATGCATTCAGTATAAGCGGTAAACACTACGTATGTACGAAAGCAAAGGGGTTTAGTGAAGAGAAGCTGAAGAGAATGGTAAAATAATTATGAAGTTATTCTGAAGATATATAGTATTCCCAAAAGCATAATTTCCCAAGAGATACAATTTCACATGCTAAAGATTCAACCAGAATAATAATAATAATAATAATAATAATAATAATAATAATAATAATAACAATAATAATAATAATAATAATAATAATAATAATAATAGAGCAAATCCCTCGTTGGTTGTAACACATTTTGAAGGGACGATCATGCCTAATTGCCGTTTTCCGTGATCTCCACAGAACTCATATTCTCGGGGAATAGAAGAGCAGTATAGGTTATGAAAATTAAAGTTTTCTGTACATATTAGTAAGCATTAATAAAGGCTCTCAAGCCTCGAGAGTACTGAATAACAGTATGGGAAATGTGTTATATGATCTCCACCTGGCAAAAGATAATTGCAAAAAAGTCTATCAGCAAGTAAGCAAAAATATCTGACCGGTTATGACTATCTATTCCTCCAAGTCCAAATTGCATGCACAAATTTTAAAAGATCATTCTCTCTTTGGCATGGCACAGATAACACACTAGCCTTCTGACTAGTACAGTGGTAACGCATTCGCCTTGCATTAGCATGGCAGCAGATCATGTCCAGCCAGGTGCCATTAGTTTAAGCTTTTTACTAGAAGGTTACTGCTGTGGTTATAACATCAGAGGGGGATTGGCCTTGCCAGGCTGACGTTCTGGTGGGCCTCTATTCGGATGATACTATATTTATATGATATATACAAAAGAAGATTTTAGCTTAGGTTCATTGTGGAATAAAATATAGTAGTAAACTCTAAACCTGAAGTAACTGTCTGGAAAGCTGTTTTCACAGCATGTTAACAAGGATTAATTGATGAATAGTTACCTTAAAACTACAAATTATGAAGATTTCGG
>NC_090760.1:61793235-61813235 GCF_036898095.1 Palaemon carinicauda | reverse complement strand
TCCAACTAGGGTTATAGCTTAGCAAGTATTAATAATAATAATAGTAATAATGATAATAATAATAATAATAATAATAATAATAATAATAATAATAATGATAATAATAAAAATAATAATAATAATAATACTGTTATTATTATTATTATTATTATTATTATTATTATTATTATTATTATTATTATTATTATTGACAAAATAGTATGTTACTGACGTAAAATATATGGTGTTCCTTCCATTAAATTAAATTCATGTTTTTTTAGCCAACATTAGAATGTTTTTTTTCTATCTTTTTTTTCTTCTTTTACAACATTTATTGTGTAAATCTCTTGCAATAAATTAATATTTTTTTTTTATTGATGATATACCACTTTTAAGCATCATAAAAATATATACTTTTTATATCTAATATCACCGTACCTTTTGCATAATTAGCTGGAACCAAATCACTCTTTCTTAGCTCTCCCAATGGCATAAGTATTTTTTATAAATAATAGTTTATATCCTTTGTTTGTAACTTAATGTTACATCTTTTGGTAGCTTTACCTAAGGTTGTGGTTGAATATTGGAAAGATCCATGCTTGGCGACCTACTGGATTGGGGTTCGAAATTTGTTCATGTTCAATAGTTTCTTGTAGTGTCTGCTATCTCACCATCGTTGTGAGCTAAGGATAGCGGGGTTTGGCAAGAATAGGTCTACCTGCTGAGTCATCAGCATCCAATGCTTAGCCCTTCCTGGTCCTAGCTTGGGTGGAGAGGGGGCTAGGATGAAGAGGGGCTTGGGTGGACAGGGGGCTTGGGCGCTGATCATATGTATAAATGGTCAGTCTCTAGTCTAGGACATTGTTCTGCTAAGGCTTTGTCACTATCTCTTCATTCAGACATTCATGATCAACCTTTATACCAATTAAGTTATTATTTTTTTTTTTTAAGGGCAACTACAGAACATTTATTTAACTAAAATATCAAAATCAACACATATGAAAATAGAGCTATCAAGACCACGTCTCCAACAAGAGATTCGGGGCCAGACCAGTTGATTTTATCAGTAAAATTAGGCAAAGTTTTTTTAATTAGTGACTAACGAGGCCAAAAGTCAATTAAACTGTATGACTGAGCTACATTGGATAGTCAAAACCTATTTGAAATAACAAGAGGCTGGTGTTTTCGAATATTCTGATACATTTTGAATTATGAATATACCTCGTTTATGATGATCATACATTGCATGGGATTTTCTAGTCTTATTATCAATGCAACACTTTATACCGTTATATCTCATGGCATAACTAGACGCTGTGCTTTCTTTATTTATTCCTCATCTCTGTAATGTGTTTATATGCACTCTCCCTTTTTTTGGCTGATTATGTGCAAATAAATATTTTTAGTACTTTTGCTGTTTATGCTATTCCTTGTTATCTTAAGTGGAAGTTCTCTACAAGAGTTCTGTGAAACATCTTTCTTTTTCGAGTAATGACCTTATTTGTCCTTCACTATTTCCTCTCGTCTGACAATAATTCAGATGCTTTACTTTGCTACGAGCTACCATAATTTCATTAACGTAATAAGTCTGGTATTTTCTTTAATCTCAGGATTTTTCTTTCAGCTCTTTTTATCAAGGATTTCCCTTGAAGATTATTCCCAAGCATGTTTCATAACAAAAATACTTATAGATAAGAAAAGTTGCTAACCATAAACTTTCATGAAAAAAAACTTTGCCTTATTATGAAATAAAGTATAAAAAACAAAGGTTTCTGAGGTATTCGATTTCTCTATAGGTTGTCTGATCGACTAGTTTCGGGGAGAGAGTGTTCTATTGGGATTAATCTTTTCTTTCCATCTATTATGTCTTTTTTTATCATATCCCAAGTTTTGGGAATAAGGTCCCTGGTAGTCCATTTCTACCACCACTATGGGATTGAAAATTGCAATTGTATTTTCTAAAGTGATTCTTACGTTGGGTACTTAAAGAAAAAAAAAATACTTCTTTATAGATAATAACGATAGGAACAAAATCGTAAGTACTACAAGGCTTCATTAGATTAAAATTTGTAACTGGGTGAAGTAAAAAAAAGTTTGTAGTCCACATACATAATTATTTGTCGGGTAATATACATTATGCCTTTATCATTCTCTCTTTACTCTACTCCTACTTCTAAAATTTATTCATTCGATGTAATGTGATACATAAAACAGGAATAGAAAAAAAAAATAATTCAAAATATGTTAAGGAAATACAAGAAAATCTAGAATAATGATATCATCAACAACAAGAACAACAACGACAATCACAACATTGACAACAGCCATGAAAATACACCCAGGCACGCGATTCTTTGTTTCCTTACTTTCTTTGCTCAATGGGCTATTTTTTCCCGTGGAAGCCCTTATCCTTGTAGGGCCATGCTTTTCCAACTACGGTTATAGCTTATCTAGTAATAATAATAATAAGAAGAAGAAAAAGAGAAAGAGAGAGAGAGAGAGAGAGAGAGAGAGAGAGAGAGAGAGAGAGAGAGAGCCTTGCCTTAGCCTTATTGCCTTATTTTTTGTTTGGGTTCCCCCAGGTCCCTCAGTGTGAGGCACCTCGTATATCCACCAGAGAGTTGCTAATACATCTTCCGGTGTATTTTGCATCTTCCAGTCTTGCATGGTCTGGGATGCATCTTAGGTATTTATCGAGCTGATTTTTAAATGCATCTACGCTCACTCCTGATATGTTTCTTAGATGAGCTGGCAGCACATTAAATAGTCGCTGCATTATCGATGCTGGTGCGTAGTGGATTAATGTCCTGTGCGCCTTTCTCAGTTTACCTGGAATGCTTTTTGGCACTATTAATCTACCTCGGCTTGCTCTTTCTGATACTTTAAGCTCCATGATGTTTTCAGCAATTCCTTCTATTTGCTTCCATGCTTGTATTATCATGTAGCGTTCTCTTCTCCTTTCTAGACTGTATAGTTTTAAAAATTGCAGTCTTTCCCAGTAATCAAGGTCCTTAACTTCTTCTATTCTAGCAGTATAGGACCTTTGTACACTCTCTATTTGCGCAATATCCTTTTGGTAGTGTGGGTACCATATCACATTGCAGTACTCGAGTGTACTACGCACATAAGTTTTGTAAAGCATAATCATGTGTTCAGCTTTTCTTGTTTTAAAGTGTCTGAATAACATTCCCATTTTTGCTTTACATTTAGCCAACAGTGTTGCTATTTGGTCGTTGCATAACATATTCCTATTTAAAATTACACCAAGGTCTTTAATTGCTTCCTTGTTTGTGATTGTCTCATTATTAGGTCCCTTGTATGCATACACCATTCCTTCTCTGTTTCCATAATTTATTGATTCGAATTTATCGGAGTTAAATACCATCCTATTTATCTCCGCCCATTCATATATTTTGTTTAGATCTCTTTGTAGTGAGTTCCTATCTTCATCACAAGTAATTTCTCTACTTATTCTTGTGTCATCGGCGAAACTTCTCACTACGGAGTTTTCAACATCACAGTCTATGTCTGAGATCATAATAACAAATAGCAGTGCAGCTAATACCGTACCTTGGGGCACACCAGATATTACCTGGGCTTCATCTGATTTCTCGTCATTTGCAACCACTATCTGTTTTCTGTTTTGCAGGAATTCTTTTACCCATTTTCCTATCTTTCCCACAATATTATGCTTTCTCATTTTTTTCTCCAATATGTTATGGTCTACCTTGTCAAAGGCTTTTGCAAAATCTAGATAGATCACATCTGTGTCTTTTTCATTTATCATATTATTGTATATGTTTTCATAGTGAGCTATCAGTTGGGTCTGTGTACTTTTTCCAGGTACGAAACCGTGTTGACCCATATTAAACAAATTATTTTTGACCAAATGGTTCATTATTTTCTTTTTTATTACCCTCTCATACACTTTCATAATATGTGATGTTAGACTAACAGGTCTATAATTGCTTGCCTCTAGTCTTGATCCACTTTTGAAGATAGGGGTTATATAAGCTAATTTATGTTTAACATATATCTCGCTCATATCTATACTCTGTCTTAGCAGTATTGCAAGTGGCTTCGCGATAGTGTTTGCAGTTTTTTTTAACAAAATCGCTGGAACTCCATCTGGTCCGGCTGCCGATCCATTTTTAATTTCGTTTATAGCCGTGACAATATCTGCTTCATTAATATCTATATCCGTTAGATATTCAACATTTTCTTCTCTCATTTCTGTTTCATTATTCTCATTCGCAATTCTTGGCGTGAACTCACTCTCATATTTTTCTGCTAATATGTTGCATATTTCCTTTTTTTCATTCGTTAGCCGTCCTTCAATTCTTAGAGGGCCTATTTCTATTCTCCTTTTATTCATCTTTTTTGCATAGGAGTAAAGTACTTTGGGGTTTCTTTTTATATTTTGAAGTGTCCTTTCTTCTAAGTCCCTTTTTTCATTTTCTTTCGACTGTATAATCTTTTGTTCTGCATTTTCTATCTTACATTTTATTTCCCTCATTTTCCACACATTTTTTTCTTTTGCAAGATTTTTCTTCCACTTTTTAATTTTCTGAAATAAGATCCTTCTGTCTCTTGGTATGCACGTCTTTTGTTTATTGTTTTTTTTCGGTACATATTTTTCAACAATTTTCTCCAGTATTTTGTACAGTATATCCGTATTTACCTGTATATTATCACTTATAAATACATTTTTCCATTCTTTATTCAGTTCTTCATTTATTTCTGACCATTTTATATTCTTACTGTAAAAGTTATATTTTCCATATCCTTCCCAAAGTTTTGTGCTTTTATTAATTCTGTGATCACTTGCTTTGGAATGAACTATCAATTCTATGACATTGTGGTCTGAAATTCCCGTGTTATACACTATTATTTCTTTAACATAATTCACCTCATTCACAAATACTAGATCTAGGACATTTTCCTTTCTTGTTGGAATGTGGTTTATTTGTTGCATATTATGTTCTAATAGCATATCTTGAAGCTTTTCAAATTGCCTCTTATCTTCTGCGCTACTATTACTATCTTTTTTATATGTATACATACAACCACTTTCTTCTATCCGTTCTTTCCAATCCACGAAAGGAAAGTTAAAATCTCCGGATAGGAGTATATTCCAGTCTTTATGGTTTCTACATATATCATCTATTTTTTCTATTATTATGTCAAACTCCTTAGTGTTTGGGGGTCTGTAAACTACAATATTCATTAGTTTTTCAAATTCAAATTCTACCGCAATCAATTCACATTCTGTGTTGCTGTATTTTTCACATACTTTTCCTTGATTTATGTCTCTTCCATATATTGCGGTTCCCCCTTGATTCCTATTTTTTCTGTCTGATCTATAAGTTTGGAAACCCTTTATCTGGTCATCACTGCCAGTCTCTTGGGAATACCATGTTTCACTTATATTTAATATATCTATTTTTTCAATTTGGGTTAGTTCTTCTAAGAACTCTATTTTCCTTTTGGAGTTACTCGTGACTAAACCCTGTGCATTCATTACTATTATGGTTTGTGTTTCATCCCCATTATTTAATATTGGTAATAATATGGATTCTCCCATGCTTCCTTCCTGTTCTGATATGATGTTCTTTTCTTCATTTCCCGGAATTCTGCCATTAAAAAATCCAACTTTTCTATTATATTTGCTCTTTCGCCTTCATATTTATTTGTGTGTGTATACCTGCAACTGTCCCCATATCTGCACCAGCCCCTGGCATTATAGATGCATTCTTTGTAGTTGGGCTCTAAATGTGCAGGTTTGGGTTGAAAGCCCTCATATCTTGGGGCTCTTGGTTCAAAGCGCGGTTTATACACGGCCTGCTTTTTTGTTTCTTTTTTTGTTTCTTTTTTGCTTTCATTTTTCTTTTCAGTTTGCTGAGTTTTCTTACTTTCATTCATGGTTGCAGGATGCATATATCTACATTTTTTGTTGTAAATGCATCCTTTTCCTTCTTTTAGGTTTTTGCATATTTTTGGATGGAGATCTCTGCATTCGTCTCCATATCCGTCTAAATACGCACATTTACCATATATTTCATAATTATGGCATATCTTTGGATGCTTGTAGTAGCATCTTTCGCCAAATCTGCAATTCCCTCTTTTCAGCATATTGCAGACTATATCCTTCTTTTCTATTTTTTCTTGTTCTTGCTCTTCCCTAAAATTATGTAGGTCCGGGTAGAGTCTCTTGGGTCTATTATTTGTTTCCATCTGGTAATTTATTTCTTCATAAGTATGTTGTTGGATGGCATCATAGGTTATATCAATGATTTCTTCTGCATCCTTACACATATCCTGTTCATTGTTCTCTTCTTCTTCTTTTTCTTCTTCTTCTTCTTCTGTTTCTTCTTCTTCCTCTTCTTTATCTTCAACTATTTGCAGATTTAGTCTCGACTTAATTATATTTTCTATCCAGACTAAGCATGTTGAGCAGAATACCTTTGTGTCTTTATTTTTTATTTTTTGCTGTATTTCAGCACATGTGGGATGTGTTGGGACATGACAGGCATCACATTTTCTAATCAATTGTTGAGGATTATTAATGGAATACCATATCTTACATGTATTACACCATTTTGGCATTCTTTTTCCCATTGCATCAATCAGCATATTCACCATATTGGACTTCTTATTGTTCTTTGATGGAATGTGTTGATTGATGTAGACTTTCTTTATAAGTCTCTTTATCACTTGGATTTTCTTTGGAATTTCTTCAATTATTTTGCTGATGTTTTCCGCAGATTTGCTCCAGTTTATTGGATCATATTGTTTCAATATGTCTGCGAATATTTTTCCGTCACATTGGTTGACGTTACTAGTGACCTCTGTTATCAGACGGTCGAGCTCCTGTTTCGCCAACTCATGGAATTTATTTTTGCTGAGTCCAGCGATGTCTCTCCAAGCCTTGCCCGTGTTGTACATAGCCATCTTGATTAGATTTTTAGTAATTCACAAGATAACTAATCTATGCCGACGTTTTATCCCACTTCTCCGACCTCAAACTAATCACTGACTATTCACGAAAACTTGTAGCTATATTGCACTCGATAGCCTTTTGTTATCCGCGTTAAATCATGATATTTATAGGATCGCAAAAGTGTAATCACTAACCGGCACACAGATACAAGAGAGAGAGAGAGAGAGAGAGAGAGAGAGAGAGAGAGAGAGAGAGAGAGAGAGAGAGAGAGAGAGAGAGAAGCTTAAAAAAAAGTTTTCTTACCCACTATTGTCCACCAAAGTCCAGCCTTGGTGTCATTCATTCCAGATTATCCCTCGAACCTTCTTCAATGGATTACTTTTTACGTTTCCGAGATAAACGATCCCTCAGGAGTCCGATCAACTTCAGGACACACACGATTGCCCCCAGAGCATTCTTTTGTCGGTCTTCAACGCCCCGTGAGTGTGTGGGTGCCTGGAAGTGGGAGGAAAGTAGCCTCTCGAAAGGAATGATAATGTGTTTTCCGATTCAGAGGGAAAGGCACTGAAATAAGACCACTGGGTAAAGAGCAAAACCCGACAAATAACACCAGCAGTGGAAAGAAAACCATAACAAAACCAAAACAATCTAATTGTATAAGACATGAAATTTGGAGTTTTAAACAAATCGTCTAGAATGATATGCTTCACTATTCAATGATGAAACTGGCATTTTGCCCTATCAGATAAGCTACAGTGAAGTAATTCGATGTAAAAGTATCATAAAAAGTACTATTGCAGCAAAAAATTATAAGATTTATAATTAGCCTCTCACCTAATTTTGAAATGGATAGCCACAAAAAAAAATGTAAAAAGATGAAAATTCCAAAGATCATATTCTAAAAACGAATAGTTATAATTAGGGCCACAAAAAGAACATTGTTTGGTGATGGATGGTTAAGTAATACTGAACTTGTAGAAAACCAGATAAGTGGGCGTTGACGAGCAATCATGTGATTATTTGCACATATGAAATTATTCTTTTAAATTTCAAAACTCTAATTTTTAGTAATTCGATCAACTTCATTGACATCTTACCAAGAGAATATAATTATGTTTAATTGGTCACTAATGGGAAATGAAAGCATGGTAGCTAAGAACAATCTCCTTTTTTTAATAAGTGTAAATTAAGTCCATGACGTCATAGATTCACTGGGAGATTACAATGGTTAAGGCAGCCCCAATACATCTCCAGATTCCTATTGGGGATTCAATGAGGATAATTCGATAATCTTCGGGTCATTTCACTTTTCGATGTTGATTGCAAATGAATGAATGTCTCGTTGCAATTAATTACGTGCAGGCAATGGTTTCATGACCATTGGTATTGCAGAGTCGGAAAGTTGCTGATTTACTGCGATACAAGATTGGTCTCATGGGATTTGGTTGAATTAAATAACTAGATCTCTATATTATACACTTTTTAAAAAATAGAAAACATTATGTTGATATATAAGGATAGGAATCTATAAACTAAATACTTGCACTTAATAAGCTGATCAAAAGAAAAATGATTATTGGATAAAAAGAGAAAATGTTAAAAAAGTTAATGATATCATTTTCTACTGTATTACTTCATATTACCATTGCCTCCCTATTGCTTTTGGGAATAGCAAGAAATACATGAATACATGCCTACATACCAGCATGCACATACATGTACACAAGAATATATATATATATATATATATATATATATATATATATATATATATATATATATATATATATATACATATATGTATACATACATACATATATATATATATATATATATATATATATATATATATATATACATATATGTATACATACATACATATATATATATATATATATATATATATATATATATATATATATATATATATATATATATATATATATATATATATAAACACACACATATATATATATATTTATGTATATATATATATATATATATATATATATATATATATATATATATATATATATGTTTATATATTTATATATATAAACATATATATATAATATATATATATATATATATATATATATATATATATATATATATATACATATGTGTGTGTGTGTGTGTGTGTGTAAAGGTAAAAGTTTTATGTACAAGTATTCAGTCGGGTATTTCGGAATGACTAAACTTATTTTTATTATTAAGGAGTATTTTATCAATTATTCATTGCTCATTTTATATTCATACTGAATGATTGATTTTAACAATCAACATATCTATTTGTAAGTTGCAGAAGTTATGTATCATCATGTGATGATTTCAAGGTTTTATGTATGTGTACTACAATTTCTTGTATTATGTTGAATACCAACTTGCTTGGATATGCAATTTAACTTTTATCTTCGACTCAAGGGAACAACATTTCGCTTGTTCACGTTATTAGTATTTTATTTTGACAATTATAAGATTTACGAATAGTCTTATTATTATTTATATAAAATGTAAACACTTCGTCGGAATCCTTTTTAAGCTTTTAGTTTAGCATGATTATGGATGGAGTGTAGTCTGAAAGCTCGTTATAATGCATAGAAAAATTAAAGAAATAATTTCAAGATGCCCAATTCTTATTATCTTGATAATATTGAGTCCAGAATTCAAGAGTGCCTATAGGAAACTGGAAAGGAGCAATTTGAAATAAGGTACATAGTCATATGTCGCTCAACAAAACCTGCATGATATATATATATATATATATATATATATAATATATATATATATATATATATATATATATATATATATATATATATATATATATATATATATAGCCTTTTCTGAGTGGGGATACCTTAACGTGGTGGAAACGTTTACGTATCGCCGTGATCAGCAAAGCTGTACTAAACCACGGCCACCCATACTAGGGTGGTATGCTATGAGCGATTAGACTAGAATCACCCACCATCACCAATTTGCACTGGCCAACGTGATATTGAAAACTGGCCATGCCCCAGACATGATTTGATCTCAGGAAATGAGTTATTTCATGTATATCCATAAAGAAGGAGTTAGTAATTGTACGCTATTGATTATTTCATAAGTTTTGTTCTTTAATTAAGAGATTGACAAATGAATGGGGAGGCTATTGTAAGCAAAGAGATAAGTTTTATTGAGAGAGAGAGAGAGAGAGAGAGAGGAGAGAGAGAGAGAGAGAGAGAGAGAGAGAGGAGAGAGAGAGAGAGAGAGAGATGAGGATTGCATTTTTGTAGTTGTTCGGGAAGGCGCGTATGAGTAATAACCCCCCCCCCCCCC
Organism: Palaemon carinicauda; assembly: GCF_036898095.1. Lineage (NCBI taxonomy): Eukaryota > Metazoa > Arthropoda > Malacostraca > Decapoda > Palaemonidae > Palaemon > Palaemon carinicauda. Next base: position 61,802,995 of record NC_090760.1, on the reverse strand, counting down.
CCAGAAAAAAAGCGTGTGACTCTCGATCACAAGAGATCGATCATTTTGAAAGGCCACGTGACAATGACCAACGGCTGTACTATGAAGGAAACCACGAGCAAGCATAAGCTCTCTTCCTTTCCCAACTAAAAAGTGATAAGGTCACAATGGACCTTTGGTCTGACTCTCATCCCCCTTCAGAGTCAGGCTCCTTCCTGCAGATACGACGACACTTCCATCTTCAAGTATTCGGTACCCCTTTGCAGAGAATGAAAAAAAAAACTCCTTCACTTCCACTTCTGGCATGCGATACCCATTGCCACCATGTAAGCTGATATTTTGGAGAGAACACAGGACTCCCTCCTTCAGGTGATGTTGAAGGGAATGATCGCCCTTTTGCTTTTGATATTTGAAGGGAACAACTAGAAGTTGTCCAGCGGGAGTCCTGTTGTCCTAGCCAGAGCCGCCTTCTGTCTGAAAAGGGGGCACACTGAAACTCGTCTAACCTTTACAAATCTTTAGCAAGTAAAGTCTACCGGAATAACATATATACCAATTATCATTAGATTTTTTTGTAGCTTATCTAAGTGTATTATTCTAACTCTGGAAAAATTCATTCAGTAACTTAGAAACCTGTACGGCGTATCCATACCCACGTTTTGCTAGAGAGATTAATGTAAACCATTTTATTGATACTATTACTGGAGAATTACTTTTTTATAACTATTCAACTAAATAATTCATTCAATCGTGAAGCTTCAAATTTCTTAAAATTTATACTCAAAGCTGCACGTTGATTTGTGTGAGGTTTTTGTCCTGCAGTGGACTAGAAACGGCTGCATTTGTTGTTTTTATTGTTGTTTTAATTACAAATTGCATTTATTTGATTTCATCTTATTCTATGTTTATTTTGATGAAATCATCGTAAATAAGGGACTGAAAAAAATTACATAGAAAGGAGATGTAGAAGATAGCAAAACTAACTCAACCATTCAGCGACTAGATGAAAATATTGATCCTTTGAATGCACTTTGGTCAGTATCCAATTTATTCCTCTTTGAACGTAACCGCAAAAAATATCCATCCAGAGTGTGTGATGTGGCTAAGGAGTGATTCTTGTAAGGGGATTAGGGGTCAAAATTTATACGTCATTTTATTTTCTAAAATGAATATAATGTATGATGTACACTGTATAACTGCACTTCCTTACAATATCTTGGACGGGAGTTCGACCCCCGCTCAAGTTCGATAGTTTGTGGGAGTGACTGTAACTTCACCACTTTTTGTGTTCTATGGATGGAGGTTTGGGAAGCCTATAGGTCTACTGCTGGGACATCAGCATCCATTGCCTGCCCCTCCATGGGCATAGCTCAATGGAGAAGTTTATGTAGCTAAGAAAAAAAAACAAATTTCTTTTAAAAATTATTATATGCTTCGAAGTGAAGAAAAATTTTTCGGCCTTTTTAACAAGTGGGTTATTTTCTTCCCTAGAATTGTCATTTCTTCCCCGACCCTTGATGGTCTAGTGAGATAACTCTAATATCTTTCTTATCAGCTTATCATAGATATCCAACGTCTGTTAGGATCTAGGTCAGTATTATTTTATGAGATACAAGTACTAGGTTACAAAAAAAAATAAAAAGGTCTTTCTTAGTTTGGAGGAAGGTTTTGTTGAAAATATAATAGCAGAGGCATAATAAGAAAATGGGATTGTAGAATTTGTAGAATTCTAATATCCGTCCCTTCCCTTGCTAAAGGAGGACGGAGGAATTCATTCTTTATAGAACCTATCTGTGGAGATAGTTGGCTTTATCATAAAGCTTACCGGCATCAGGCGCCTGATCCAGCACGAAATGATCGTGGGTGTTGCATCTAAGAGATAAGGAAAGAGTGAAGAGGTCACGGAGACGGAATGCTAATAATTCTATTAATAATAATTTTAATAATTTGGATAAAATTAATAATTTTAAGGGCTAGACTGGTTACTGAAGCTATTCAGTAGTTACTAGAAGGCTAAGAGAAACTATAATCAAGTTTCTGTGGGTAACTTACCAAAGACTAAAGTAGGTGAAAGTGTTTCGTCATCTCCAGAAACTTATCTCCCATCTGAAAAACAAAAGGGCTCTCGCTAAAGGCAATGGTTAGGCTTTCTTAAATCTTCCCCAATCCGGACACAGCAGTCTGGTTGGACGATGCAAGTACTCTTATGATTGCCATATAAATTCAGAAAGAAACAGTGCTCAAGGACACTTCCTTTTCATTCCTGCTTGTGCTAACGAAAAGTCTGTGACACTCATTCTTCAGCTACCAAGACCTAGGGTCATGGATTGATGGAACTCTGGCACATAAGTAAAAGAGACCTAATACCTTATTTTTGGGTGTCTGACATGAAGAGATAGTCCATGAGGCTCATCGATTTACTTAAACAATGCTAGCACATTAACTGACTTCAGGGCAGACCCCTTTCAAATTACATACTCAAGAATTCATATTGCAAGTACTCAAGGAATATGAGGACAAGGGTCACATCCTACCTCGGGCGCCTGAGACCATAATCCAAGGACAATTTTATTAGATTTTTGGAGTGACTGGGTCAAAGATCTAGGGTAAGGGTCAAGATCACAAAACGTCCAGAAACGTTTTTCTGCTATATCGTGGTCATTTTTTTTTATTTGCATAAAACTAGTGCTAAAAAATACATAACTCCATTACATATCTCGTGATATACAACATGATATAGGCAAAGGTATGCGCTCATACACTGTACTGGGTGTCTGATCTAGTTTCTATTTTTAATTCTTATTTTACTTCCAACAGTGGAAATTCAATTTTTATAATTTTTATTATTATTATTATTATTATTATTATTATTATTATTATTATTATTATTATTATTACTACTACTACTATTATTATTATTATTATTATTATTATTATTATTATTATTATCACTATCCAAGCTACAACCCTAGATGGAAAAGCAAGATGCTATAAGCCCAGGGGCTCCAATAGGGAAAAATAGCCCAGTGAGGAAAGGAAATAAGGAAATAAATAAAGAGAACAAATTAACAATAAATCATTCTAAAAAAAATAACAACGTCAAAACAGATATGTCATGTATAAACTATTAACAACGTCAAAAACAAATATGTCATATATAAACTATAAAAAGACTCATGCCCGCCTGGTCAACAAAAAAACATTTGCTCCAACTTTGAACTTTTGAAGTTCTACTGATTCAACTACCCGATTAGGAAGATCATTCCACAACTTGGTAACATCTGGAATAAAACTTCTAGAGTACTGCGTAGTATTGAGCCTCACGATGGAGAAGCCCTGGCAATTAGAATTAACTGCCTGCCTAGTATTACGAACAGGATAGAGTTGTCCAGGGAGATCTGAATATAAAGGATGGTCAGAGTTATGAAGAATCTTATGCAACATGCATAATGAACTAATTGAACGACGGTGCCAGAGATTAATATCTAGATCAGGAATAAGAAATTTAATATACCGTAAGTTTCTGTCCAACAAATTAAGATGAGAATCAGCAGCTGAACACCAGACAGGAGAACAATACTCAGAACTAGGTAGAATGAAAGAATTAAAACACTTCTTCAGAATAGATTGATCACCAAAAATCTTAGAAGAGTTTCTCGATAAGCCAATTTTTTTGTGTAATTGAAGAAGACAGAGACCTTATATGTTTCTCAAAAGTAAATTTGCTGTCGAGAATCACACCTAAAATTTTGAAAGAGTCATACAAATTTAAAGAAACATTATCAATACTGAGATCCGGATGTTGAGGAGCCACCGTCCTTGACCTACTTACAATCATACTTTGAGTTTTGTTAGGATTAAACTTCATACCCCATAATTTGCACCATGCACTAATTTTAGCTAAATCTCTGTTAAGAGATTCACCAACCCCAGATCTACCTTCAGGGGATGGAATTGATGCAAAGCGAGTAGCATCATCTGCATATGCAACAAGCTTGTTTTCTAGGCCAAACCACATGTCATGTGTATATAGTATGAAAAGTAATGGGCCAAGAACACTACACTGTGGAACACGGGATATCACATTCCTATACTCACTATGGTGCCCATCAACAACAACTCTTTGAATCTACTAATTAAAAAATCAATAATAATGCTAAGAAACGACCCACCCACTCCCAACTGTTTCAGTTTGAAAATAAGGGTCTCATGATTAACACGGTCAAAGGCAGCACTAAAATCAAGGCCAATCATACGAACTTCCCGACCAAAATCAAGGGATTTCTGTACTGCATTGGAGATTGTAAAAAGGGCATCACATGCTCCAAGGCCTTTACGAAAACCAAATTGCAAACTAGGGAATAGATGATTATCTTCAGCAAACCTATTAAGACGTTTTGCCAGAAGACGTTCAAAAACTTTAGATAATATGGGAGTTATGGAAATTGGGCGGTAATCAGTGGGACTTGAGCTACCACAAACACATTTACATAGAGGAGTAACATTACCAATTCTCCAACAAGTGCTAAAAGCTCCTCTTCTTGCTAACTTGCGCAAAATAACAGATAACTCTGGAGCTGAGAAATCTGCTTTCTTTATAAAAAACAAAGGAAAAATACCATTTGGGTCTACACCTCCATAAGCATCAAGGTCCACCAACAGAGCTTTAATCTCACGAGATCGAGAAACTAAACTAGTTAGTTTAGCCTCAGGAAAACAGGAATGAGGAAGTTCAAGTTTTTCATTATATATATATACATATATATATATATATATATATATATATATATATATATATATATATATATATATATATATACATATATATATATATATATATATATATATATATATATATATGCATATATATGTGTATGTATGTATCTATGTATACATGTGTATATATATATATATATATATATATATATATATATATATATATATATATATATATATATATATATATATATATATATATATATATATATATATATATATATATATATATATATATTATAATTTAAACGTTTCCATTTCCTTTAATGTTAATTTTTCTTATCTCGGTTTTAATACTGATTTAATTTTTTATTGGTTTTCTTGCATTATTTAGTTACCTGATTTGTGTTACTCATTTTCTTTTTTCTCAAAGCATCCTTCAATCGGGAATTGAGAAATCAGACTAATTATCTCACGCGTTTTATTTCGTGAAGTTTCCATTAACAGAGACAAAGCTACTATCAGGATTCACTAGGTAATGTACCACCTGTGTCTCACACGATCGTATATATTAACGACATTTCTCTTTTTGTTTATATTGTTCTTTGTATTGTCGTTATTCCCTCGTACTGACAGCAACTTGTATTAACCTGTCTGCCAACTTCTTTGTTAACTGTTAACAGAACCGGTTGCCGGTTTGACAAGAAATAGCATGTTTGTATTATGTGACCTTCTTTCCGGGACCTATTATGTATATATACTCGATGTGTCTCAAATAAAGTTACTCAGTTGCATTCATCTCGCCTTTTACTCACAACCTACTCTTGGCCTGTCACAGTAACCAGCTTTTTAAAAGTTGTCCTCCTGCCTGTTCCTTCTAAATAACATTCTTAGTGAAACAATGTCAATGTCAATACACATTCATGATTTCTTCCTTTTATGTAACAACGATACTCTACGTCTAATGAATACTTGAGAGCATTGCGACAGTAAATAATATACTTATTCGATTCTCGAGAGCCTCATTATTGCTCTCATTTATGACGGTATAAGTTCACCAATTATTATTATTATTATTATAATTATTATTATCATTATTATTATTATTATTATCATTATTAGTATCATTACTATTACTATTGTTATTTTAATTATTATTGTTATCATTTTCATGCTAAACAAGGGAATCATCGCATGTGGTGAGTTTAGCAAAATAGGATAGATCAAATAGATTGTGCAGTAATCACTGTTGACTGAACACAGTCCAAGTTCAACCAAGTGCCTATGGGAGATCTGGAAGCTATGATAGTATAACGTATGGAAAAGAAAAAGACAGCTCTAACGGGTGCTGAATCATTTTTGCCAGCTCAAGAGGATGCCATTGTAATTATTATACCTAACTGCAACATTAAAGAGTGTGATATGGAAATTATAAACTGGAACTAGGAAGACGTGGCATTTTGAGGATGATAAAACATTTTATAATTCATCATAAGGTAAAATATTGGAGATCCAATTACAGAAAGTGAGCGAAGCAGGACTGACACTTCAACCTTAAAACCTCTACATCTGACAGATGGTGAAGATGGATTCCCAAGAGACAAAGTCAACTATAATGAAACAGCTATAAATGAAGCAGTATTGATGATGAAGATCAAAGATAGGTCACCGACAAAGAACAAAACCAAAATAAGATCATTCCTCGGATTTAGAGGTTACAGGAATCTGTGAACTACTTTCTAATCAAACAGTCTTTCAACTAACCTTTAAGGAAGGGACGACCATATGAAGTGGAAAGGAACGAATCCCATCAAAAAGCATATGAGGAATTGAAGCAAGGTTCTCATAATTCACAGATATTAAGCATACCAGACGTCAATAAGACTTTCATAATCAGGATGAAAATTTGACGAGAGAATATTTATAATTGCTCAAACAAGGAAGAGAAATGAGGACAGGCTACGTGACGCCGGAGAGTAGAGAGAGGAGCACGTTAAAATGAGTTTTGGTAAACAAATAGCTCTCTCTCTCTCTCTCTCTCTCTCTCTCCTCTCTCTCTCTCTCTCTCTCTCTCTCTCTCTCTCTCTCTCTCTCTCTGTCTCATCATCGACACAAACGAACGTGTACACACATTCAAGATTACTTAGATTTTTGGAAAGAATTATTATAGCGATCTTATGAACCTAAAACATAATAAAAACTACTGTGGTGGTGAGGTATCTGAAAAGATCTCTATTTTTTACCACTGCAGAAGGCATATTTGAAAAAAAAAAACATCACCCGCTCTTATAATGAGATTTTACCACGGAAGGTACATAAGTGTAGAGAGAATAATTGTTCATGAAAGGATATTCCTAATCTTCAGCTGATTTCATTACAATATTCAACAGAAATGATTGGTTTTGAAATGTGATATTTGCCTTTGATTTGTAAAACGAAAGTCAATCTATCAGCACTGTTGGGAAGAAAATGAAAGTTGATACTGCATTTTATAATTACTGGCTATTTGCATCAATTAGTCTCCCATTACAGTCATCATTAACGCTACATTATAAAATTTCAAAATATTTTCGCACTTGGTAATCCGACGTAATTTATGTTCAATGATTGAGAATAAATTGCGCATGCCATTATCATCGTAAACGTTTCTCTAGATAATATTATCATCAACGGAACTATTACTGTTGTGTTTTCTCTTTTCAAAGGTTCATTACATAGGTTTATTCCCGTTTTACTTCTTTTCTTATTGAGAAGCTAATGATGTACCCATATAATGACGAATAACGTTTAGATAGGATAAGTATCATGTTTCATTTTGCAAAGGAACATCTACATATACAACTTCAAAACAGAGATTTTGATGATTACTATTACTGGTCAATCTACAACCATACCTAAAAAAACGATGATGCTTCAAACCCCAGGGTTCAACAGGGAAAGCGGCCCAATGTGGAAATGGAATAAAGAAATGATTGAAAAATATATATGAAAAGTAATGAATAAAGATAGATTACTTTAGGATAAGTAACACCAATAAAGTAGATCAGTCCTTTATAAAGTATAAAATGGATAGATCACTCAGATAAACTATGAAATAAAACTTATGTCAACCTGGTCAACAGAAGAGCATTTGTAAAATGTTTGAATTTCTAAACTAGTTTCATCGATTCAACTGCCAGATTAATAAGAGCATGCCACAATCTAGTCAATCTGGAATACAACTTCTAGAATACTGTTTAGTATTGAATCTTATAATGGAAAAAGCGAGACTAAAGAATTTCTACATTTATAGTACTACCTACAGGATGCTACAGTGTAGGAAGATCTGAATGCAATAGTGTGAAAAATCTTATGCAACATGCACTAAGAACTAACTTAACGATGAATCCAGATATTAATATCCTGATAGGGAATTGATTGGGCTGCTGCAGTAGAGTGCTCTAATTTTTTTGGTCACAGCTGGAATATAACTTCTAGAATACTGTTTAGTATTGAATCTTATAATGGAAAAAGCGAGACTAAAAAATTTCTACATTTATAGTACTACGTACATGATGCTACAGTCTGTGAAGATCTGAATGCAATAGTGTGAAAAATCATATGCAACCTGCAAAAAAGAACTAACTGAATGATCAATCCAGATATTAATATCCTGATAAGGAATTGAGTGTGCTGCTGCAGTAGAGTGCTCTCATTTTTATAGAACCGCTAAGAATATGTACCTTTAAAGGTTTAAATGATGGCAGAGGCAAGTGACAGTGATAATGCCCTAGCAGGGCAACGCTCCAAGCAAGGTTAGTACCCCTTCTTCAAATTACTATGTTGCCAGCCTTGACGCTACGAGAATGATATGATAGAAATTTATGGACGAATTAGGTAAACATATATAGACTAGTTGAATGCATAAGCAGTTGAAGAGACCCAGCCTTTCCCTTTGAAAGAGCCAACGTCTGCTTGCACTCTCTCCTCTCAACTGTGTGCCCTCTCAAATGTGAAAAGTTAATATTATCCAACATATAATGTGTATAGTGTTGTTCAAATGTTGATGACATTATTGGATGTTAATTCAAGCGTAGTGTGTTAATGTAGGTACATTTTAACAAGAAATTTTGTAAATGGCCCTGTGAGATTTAGCTTAACCAGTGATGTGCCTTCAAATTTTTGCTTAACCATTCTGTAACCTTGTATGAACCAAAATACGTAATTGTAACTGTTACATTTATGTAAATTTTATCATTGCATGTTCATTAGAGTGGTAAAGTGTTAACTATTTTCATTAATCATCAAAATTAAATATTTTTATAAATTAATTTCTATTGAAACAAGTGATTGTATAATATTTTCTAAGAGTCTTTCTTTTGTCTTAGTCTAAGGTTTAGTTAAGATTTAATATTTCGAGTGATTTATTTTTTAGTGAATTGCTGATAAGGTTTTATAGAATATGTCTATTATTTCAATCACCAATATTTTTCTCTCAGTGCTTTGCTCGTATTCCCTGACTAAAAACCGAAGTAAGAGGTTGGTTTTTCAATAGTTCACAAAACTAATCACCTAATTTTGTTTTGCATAACATAAGAGACCTTTGGATATTCAGTGTTCATATATATTGCCGTGTGGGAATTGCATAATATTCTCAGAGCTTGGGTACTATTTTTCAAGTGTAACAGACTTATGTGATAGAATCTGGTGAGTTTTTGTAGCTCTGGAATCTATGTAATTCTCCAGTTGTAATAATATATATGGCGCATGTGTGCTTTATCATGATATAGTGAATCCTAACAGCAAAAAATAAAAAAAAAAATAATGTTTTATGATAACAAAAAAATGTGAGATTGTGACTCTCTTCCTCTTGTAACACGATTCCCTTGCTGTGCCCAACTTCCATCTTGTTTCTCTCCATTTCCTCTAATTCATTACATGGTCTATTCTATGAAGAATATCGGGAATAGAAATTCATGTATTGAACTATTGATAATAATTTAGGGTATAATCGAAACCAAACATAATAGACCAATACTTAACTTCCATATAAATAAATGAAAAAAGATATATTTATTAGCGTAGC
>NC_090760.1:61775735-61788235 GCF_036898095.1 Palaemon carinicauda | reverse complement strand
GTTCTTGGCTGCGGGTGATCTGTCACTAAAGCAAGGTTGGCAGGACCCTCTTGTCCCTTCCCCCTCTATCTCCGTAATGGCCTAGCCATTACTGTACTGTACCTTGCCGGCCGGCAGAGCTGGCCGGCAGGGGTATTACTGTACCATATGTCATTCTACTTCTGGACCTAGTATAGGTTGGGATATGGATTGACTAAGCCCATTGCCGGCCGGCAGAGACGCTGGACGGCAAGGGTCTTATGTTTTCGAGTGCTGCCCGGACCTCTCTTGGTCCCTCATCCATGCCTGCCGGCAGAGCCGGACGGCATTGGTCAAGGAAGCCTGAATTAAGTTTCTCCCCTTCCTTATATGCACTCTTTCGGTTGCCGGGCTTGGGGGGTTGTGTACACTCTTATCCCGGCATCCATTCTATTTTCTTCTAGTGCTGTACCTGTCCCGGCAGCCGGCCTATGAGGCCGGCAGCCGGGCAGGGGTAGTCTTCTGGTTCTTTTGCTGCCGGCTGGCATCGGTCTTGTACCTTTGCCGGCCGGCTTATGTCAGTCCTTGTCTGCCGGTCACCAAGAGTGTGGCCGGCAGCTGGGTACTACCTTGTGTAGTTGCTGGCCGGCAATCATTGCCGGCCAACACTGGCTGTTGCCGGCCGGCAGCTGCTGCCGCCGGCACAGGCATTTGAACCAGAGGGCTGCCGCCCTATAGCTGTTAAGTAGTATACTTTAAAGCTAATTGTGGTGTGTGCCGGCCGGCAAAGGCAGGCCGGCACACATCCTCCTATACTGTACTAGTATTCTTCTGTATAGCATATACAGTAAGAAGAAAACTATAGTAAAAGTTTAGGTACAGCACTGTATCTTCTAATACTATTGTGTTTTCTTACACAGCCCTTTGCTGTTGCCCTCAGACAGGAAGCAGAGTTCTTCCCCGTCTATTATCCAGGATTTTTAAAATCATTGCCTAGGTGTGAGCTCCACCTGTTTCCTCTGGAAACCTTGCATTGGTTACTCTAGTAGAGATAAACCATTTTTGATTTTATTATCCGGAAGGCTGCAACAATGGGTTGTGAGGGAAACACAAGTGTGTGTCTTTCAATTATGAATTGTTATGCTATACTATGCATATCCAGTGATACATAGTTCACTTGATACTCATGGAAATTTCTTCTCTTTACAGGAGGACCCTCCGAAGTGCGGAAATGTTTTCTGCAATGTCCGCAGCAAGAACCTCTGCGGACATGAGTGTTGTAGGAGACACGCAGCATGCGCTGTCTCCAAGGATGATCTCCAGTATTGGGACCCTCAGGTATGTACTGTATGCACTAACCTGATTACTGAGGCTTTTGATTCCCCTAGAACGGCGGAATCAAGGGATATAGCTAGGGAAAAGCTTCGTACTTGGGTAAGGGGCTTCAAGAAGAACACCTCTGGCCCTTATCTTCCAAGTGAGAAGATGAGGGCGTATCTTTTTCCCCAGGCATCAGCTGAGGCAGTGATTCCCCAGCCTCAAGAGGAGATCCTTCAAGATCAAGTCCAGGTGGACGAGGAAGTCGCAGATGCGATGCAAGACATCCAGTTGTGTGACAGGATGTCTGACCTGGACGATCGTTTGGAAGAAGACCTCCTGGCAGAAGGTCAGGATCAAGTTCAAACCCCGGATGTCGTAGAGGATGAGGTCGACGAGGTGTCGGCTGCTCCGGTTCAGATGCCGGAGCCTATCCCCTCAACATCGGCTGGCCTCCCAGTAGAACTGGGACAGGCCCTCTCTTCGATTGTTGGAATGATCCAACAAATGCAGAAGGAGAATCAGGAGAAGGCGGCTGCAATGGAACTGCGCATGCAGTCCCTGGCAGAATCACATGGGCCCCGGAAAAGGCTCAATGTGAAAGACCTTCCCATATGCTCAGATGCTAACCCATGGAGGTATGCTGAGCACATGCCGATGACGACTGGAAAGATCGTCATTTCGGATAAGCTGGGTTCAGTTCCCCTAGAGGAGGTAGAATTCTGGCCCAGCAAGGCATCATATCCGGACTGCTATGTCCGGCTGAGAAAAGAACCAGCTTCAAGGGAGGAGACAGAGCCGAAGGAGGTCATTGTTATGGACCACGCTAAGGCTCAAGCCCTACTTTCATCCTCGATGAAAGAGAGGGGCTTCTCGAATTCGAAGGTAGCTGCATTGAGCAAGAAGCTCCCTTCGTTTGTGTCCTCTCCTGATAGAGCCTTCCCCTTTTTACAGAAAGGGTTTGCGGCTGTCCTAAAGGCAGTCGAGGCCGGCAAGCCTTGCCCCTCCCTGGAGGAGTGTAAACCCTTGTCGCTGGCTCTACCTATGGACCACAAAGACTGGAAGGATGTCCATCTAACATTCTCAGTGGGAAAGTTGGAGGCTGATATTGCCGGACGGCAATTCGGCGAGGACCTCCCCAAGCTGTCCGAATCTCTTTTACGAAGAGAGTTCGAGACAAAAGAAAGACTGGCTGCCTCAATGTCTCATCAGACTACTCTCGAGACGATGGCAAGTGACCCCAAGGTCCATGAAATGTTCATGGTAGTGGCTAAGTCTCACTTAGCCACAGTGACGAAGGACCTTTATAACTTCGTCAAGGCAAGGAGAGCTTGCAGGGAGTTCGTGTTCACCGGGGCTTCGGTGAGACACGAGCCAAGGAAGTTAATCTCCTCCAACATTTGGGGAAAAGACCTTTTCCCTACCGATGTGGTCAAAGAGGTTGTTGATAAGGCCGCCGTGGAGAATAGAAATCTTCTCCAGAAGTGGGGCCTGGCTATCAAAAGAAAATCTTCCCCGGATGAGGGTCCTCAACCAAAGAGGAAGAATATGAAGACTAGGCTACCATCTCGGCCAGCCAAGCCTTATAGACAGCAACAGCAACTGCAATTGCCTTTGCCTCCAGTGCCCCAAATGGTGGCACAAACCCCGACTGCCTTTCAGTGGGTACCCCAGGCGGTGCCAGGTCAGTCAACCACATTCGCCCCAACGTTCGAAGGACAGTCTTCTTCCTTTCGTGCAAAACCTAGAGGAGCAGCCAGAGGCTCGTCTAGGCGCCCCTCAAGGGGAAGGGGATTCAGAGGTGGTCGTGGTCAGGGAGGCAAGACCTCAGGACGGCAGTCCAAGTGAAATGATACCGGTAGGAGGGAGACTGATGAAATTTTGGGATCGCTGGACCTTCGATCCCTGGGCCCAAAGCCTACTCAAGAATGGACTGGGTTGGAGCTGGTACAGCACTCCACCCCCATGCCTTCGGTTTTTCCAACACTCCACCCCCATTTTGGAGGAGTACGTTCAAGAACTGTTGGAGAAAAATGTGATCCGAAAGGTGAAGTCCATCAAATTCCAAGGGAGGCTGTTTTGTGTTCCCAAGAAAGACTCGGAAAAGCTCAGAGTCATTCTGGACTTGTCACCACTCAACAAGTTCATAGTGAATTGCAAATTCAAGATGCTAACACTGCAACACATAAGGACCTTACTGCCCAAGAGGGCATACTCAGTCTCTATAGACTTGTCAGACGCCTATTGGCACATTCCAATCAGCCGTCGACTCTCCCCCTACCTAGGGTTCAGGCTACAACGAAAACTGTACGCCTTCAGAGCCATGCCATTCGGGCTAAACATAGCCCCAAGGATTTTCACGAAGCTTGCGAGCGCAGCTATCAAACAATTACGCCTAAAGGGAATTCAGGTAGTAGCCTACCTGGACGACTGGCTGGTGTGGGCAGCATCCGAGACCGAATGCTTGCAAGCTTCCAGTCAGGTGATCCAGTTCCTAGAGTACCTAGGCTTCAAGATCAACAAGAAAAAGTCTCGACTTTCTCCATCCCAAAAGTTCCAGTGGCTGGGAATCCACTGGGACCTTTTGTCACACAGTTTCTCCATCCCAATGAAGAAAAGGAAGGAGATAGCGGGCTCTGTCAAGAGACTTCTAGATTCCGAAAGGATATCAAGACGCGAACAGGAGAGGGTACTAGGCTCTCTCCAGTTTGCTTCAGTGACAGACCCAGTGCTAAGAGCACAGCTAAAGGATGCAACCGGAGTTTGGAGAAGGTATGCATCAAACGCGCGAAGAGACCTGAGAAGACCAGTGCCGCCTCGGCTACGTACTCTTCTCAGACCTTGGTCCCAAGCCAGACATCTAAAGAAGTCTGTTCTTCTTCAGCCACCTCCCCCGTCGTTGACGATTCACTCAGACGCCTCAAAGGAGGGATGGGGAGGTCACTCTCATCGGAAAAAAGTCCAGGGGACTTGGTCCAAGCTATTCAGGACCTTTCATATAAACTTTCTAGAAGCTATGGCAGTGCTCCTATCTTAAAGAAAGTCTCCCCGCGTCACTCGATCCACATAAGATTGGTGACAGACAGCGAGGTGGTTGTGAGATGCTTGAATCGACAAGGGTCGAGGTCACCACCTCTCAACCAAGTGATGTTAGCCATTTTCCGATTGGCGGAAAAGAAGAAGTGGTACCTGTCGGCAGTTCACCTTCAAGGAGTCCGCAATGTGACAGCGGACGCTCTATCCAGGTTCACACCGATAGAGTCGGAATGGTCCTTAGACGCAGGATCATTTTCCTTCATTCTGAATCAAGTCCCAGAACTGCAAATAGACCTCTTTGCGACGAAAGACAACAAGAAGTTGCCCCTGTACGTGTCCCCGTACGAGGACCCCTTAGCGGAAGCAGTGGACGCAATGTCCCTCGACTGGAACAGATGGTCCAGGATTTATCTGTTCCCTCCTCACAACCTTCTGTTGAGGGTCCTCAACAAACTGAGATCCTTCAAGGGGGTAGCGGCAATAGTGGCCCACAAGTGGGCGAACAGCATGTGGTTCCCCTTGGCGTTGGAACTACAGATGAAGTTCGTGCCGCTACCACATCCAGTTCTGACCCAGCGAGTCCAGAAGTCGACTGTCTGCGCTTCATTACAGAAAACCCAGACCCTGCAGCTCATGATTTTCTCGCCCTAGCGGTGAGAAAGCGCTTCGGGATTTCGAAAGCCAGCATAGACTTCCTAGAGGAATACAAGTGCAAATCGACTAGAAGGCAATATGAGTCATCTTGGAGAAAATGGGTGGCCTTTGTAAAGGCAAAGAATCCGCAGGAGATCTCAACAGATTTCTGCTTATCTTTCTTCATCCATCTCCATGGCCAAGGATTGGCAGCTAACACGATTTCAGTGTGTAAATCGGCTTTGATGAGACCCATTTTATTTGCCTTCCAGATCGACCTAGGTAACGAGATCTTTAATAAAGTTCCGAAAGCCTGCGCTAGGCTCAGACCTTCAGCACCTCCAAAGCCCATCTCATGGTCTTTAGACAAAGTTCTTCATTTCGCCTCCTTGTTGAGCAATGAAGAATGTGCGTTAAAGGATTTGACGCAAAAAGTTATTTTCCTATTTGCACTCGCGTCCGGGGCCAGGGTTAGTGAGATCGTAGCCCTCTCGAGAGAGGCAGGTCGTGTTCAGTTCCTGGATGGGGGGGAGCTGAACCTGTTTCCGGATCCTACGTTTCTCGCCAAGAATGAGTTACCCACCAACAGGTGGGGTCCCTGGAGAATCTGTCCTCTGAAAGAAGATGCATCTCTATGTCCAGTAGAATGCCTAAAGGTCTATCTTCGTAGAACTTCAGACTTCAAGGGTAGTCAACTATTCAGGGGAGAAACATCAGGCTCAAATTTATCTCTGAATCAACTCAGAGCGAAAATGACATATTTTATTCGCAGAGCGGATCCTGACAGTACACCCGCAGGTCACGATCCGAGGAAAGTTGCCTCATCCCTAAATTTCTTTAATTGTATGGATTTTGAACATCTCCGTTCATACACGGGCTGGAAGTCTTCCAGGTTGTTCTTTCGCCACTATGCGAAGCAAGTAGAGGAACTTAAGAGATCTGTGGTAGCAGTGGGTCGTGTAGTTAACCCTACTGTTTAACTCTGCGAGGAACAGTGGTCTTAATTGGGACGATTAAGTCCAGGGTGAGTGTGTAGGTACATACTGTACTACAAACTAAATGAGGGCACCAAGTGCCCATATAGACTGTTCCTTCCTTCAAAGGTGAACCTTGCATAAGTTCAGACATGTGTGCCAAGCGTTTCTAACGCTAATGTGATTGATTTGTAATACAGATTTTTTATGACTTGATACCTTGGTATCTCATTAAAGTGGTGTTTAATGGTTTTTCTTTCAGATAAACAAGTTCTGTTTACTATCATACTTATGCTTAAAGTTTTGGGTTACCCTCTTTTATATAAATATATATATTTGTTGTTAACCTGTCTGTTTATTATCTGTCAATAAACTTGTTCTTGAGAACCTTGCGTCTCTTTCACCTGTGTCAATTTATTGGTATAATTGAGCATTTTAATTCTATGTATCTTATCTGGGATAATTCTGATAGAATTGTTCTGTTTTGCAAGCTATGTTGCCTTGGTTTATGTAAGTCCCCTAATGGGAGGACTCCGTCCCATAAAGGGACGAGGGCGGTTTTATTAGTTTCTTCCTATGCGGATATAAACCTTTGTCCAATACAAGTATTGTGCGGATGACTGGTCAATATATTGACGCAGTGGTTCTATACAAACTATGCTTTACTTAATATAGGGCGAGACCACTATATTAGCTTGCCTGGTATTCATACATAGATATATGTACTCTTCGAGACTTTCCAGAGTCTAATAGGACTCTTCCCTGTAGGGGGCAGGAAGCTCTAACATAGTTTATAGTTAGTTGAAAAGATGTATAACGGTAACATCTTAGGTCTCTAGGTCTAGTCGACCGGGAATAAATATCTCCGGGGAGTACGGCACGTTCTGAGAATCCACAGATACAGTAATGCTCTGGTACACTTCCATCAGGACGACATGGCTTGAGCCCAAAAAACGGATTTTGAGCGAAGCGAAAAATCTATTTTTGGGTGAGATAGCCATGTCGTCCTGATGGACCCGCCCTTGCCTTTCTAAGAAAGGGCTGTAGGACCCCTCCCTACATACAGTATCTGTAGCACCTCGTGTACGCTACAAGGAATACAGATGGCGCCAGGATTGGCGCCAGGCACGCATACGAATCGGGGGATAGGGATGCCTTGGGAGCGGCTCCCCTTTTTCTTTCCCGAATTCGTATCTCGTCAATCTCCCTCCTACGAGACGAATCTCTATTCAGGTCGTAGATTGCCATGTGACGTGTCTAGAATACGTCCTCTGATATGTCGCGATATCCCTTTCACGAGGGATACTCGCTCCAGGAGTTAGAATTCTGGTACCTTAAGGTAAATTCTCTGGGAATATCGCCGTAGTTGTAATATACCCTAGGAAGCTACCCTATAGGAACTTCCATCAGGACGACATGGCTATCTCACCCAAAAATAGATTTTTCGCTTCGCTCAAAATCCGTTATATATATATATATATGTATATATATATATATATGTATATATATATATATATATATATATATATATATATATATATATATATATATATATATATATATATATACATATTTATACATACATATATATGTATAAATATATATATATGTATATATATTTATATATATATATATATATATATATATATATATATATACATACATATATATGTATATATATATATATATATATATATATATATATATATATATATATATATATATATATATATATATATATATATATATATATTCATATATATGCATATATATATATATATATATATATATATATATATATATATATATATATATATATATATATATATATATATATATATATATATAAATATATATATATATATATATATGTATGTATGTATGTATGTATGTATGTATATATATGCATATATATTTAATTATTTATACATGTGAATACATAATTATATATATATATATATATATATATATATATATATATATATATATATAGATAGATAGATAGATAGATACTCTTATACATATATATGAATGTATATTTCTTTTTACACTTTTACGTGTAAAATGCCACAAATATGGCTGATATCATCGTCCTGCAGTGGCAGTGGATTAGTAACTGCTGATGATGATGATATTTAGATATACATGTATATATATATATATATATATATATATATATATATATATATATATATATATATATATATATATATATATATATATATATATACATATATATATCTATATATATATATATATATATATATATATATATATATATATATGTATATATATATATATATATATATATATATATATATATATATATATATATATATATATATATTTATATATATACACTGTATATATAGATGTATGTACATATATAGATATATATAATTCATATTTGTATGTTCTTGGTACATATTGTATATATGTATATACATATATATATATATATATATATATATATATATATATATATATATATATATATATATATATATATATATATATGTCTTATACTTATACATATAAACATACATAATATATATTCATATATACCTGTACATACATACATACATACATACATACATACAATGTATACTCTTATATCATTATTATTATTATTTTTATTATTATTATTATTATTATTATTATTATTATTTGCTAAGCTACAACCCTAGCTGGATAAGCAGGAGTCTATAAACCCAATGGCTCCAATTGGGAAAATAGCCCATTGAGGAATGGAAATAATGAAATAAAAAACACGAGAAGTTTAAAAACTTGGATAACCTTAAGATGAATCTTTCATATATAAGCTATAAAAACATCAAAACAACAAGAGGAAGAGAAAAAAGATAGAATAGTATTTCTGAGTGTACCCTTAATCAAGAGATCTCTAACCCAAGACAGTGGAAGACCGTGGTACGAAGGCTATGGCACTACCCAAGATTAGAGAAGTATGGTTTGATTTTCGAGTGTCTTTCTCTTATAAAAACTAATTACCATAGTTGAATAGTCTCTTTTACCCTTATCAAGAAGAAAGTAGCCACTAAACAATTACAGTGCAGTGATTAACCTCTCGAGAGAAGAATTCTTTGGTAATTTCACTAGTGTATGAGGAAAGAGCAGAATATGTGAAGAATAGGCCAGACTATTCTGTGTATGCGTTGGCAAAGATAAAATGATCCATAACCAGAGAGGGGGATCCAATGTAGTAATTTCTGGTCACTCAAAGGACCCAATAACCTTCTAGCGGTAATATCTCAACGGGTGGTTGGTGCCTTGGCCAACGTACTACCTACTACCTCTACATTTTATTAGAACACACATGTTTATATATATATATATATATATATATATATATATATATATATATATATATATATATATATATATATATATATCTATATATACATATATATATGTATATATATACATATATATATGTATATATATATATATATATATATATATATATATATATATATATATATAAATATATCTATATATATATATATATATATATATATATATATATATATATATATATACATAAATATATATATATATATATATATATATATATATATATATATATATTATAAATATATATTTTGTATATATATATATATATATATATATATTTTGTATATATATATATATATATATATATATATATATATATATATACATATATACATATATATATATATATATATATATATATATATATATATATATATATATATATATATAGATATATATATATATATATATATATATATATATATATATATATATATATATATATATATATATATATATATATATGTATATATATATGTATATTTATATAAATATATATATATATATATATATATATATATATATATACATATATATATATATATATATATATATATATATATATATATATGTATATATACAATATATATTTAGACAGTTCCATCCTGTTGGTAGCACTAGGCATGCCGTTAATTCTAATAGTCCAGCTTTCTCAGTCACCAGGCTCAATACTACACAGTATTCTAATAGTTTTATTTCAGCTGTGACTAAGTCGTAAAATAATCTTAATCAGGCAGTTGAATTGATGGAACTCCAAAAGTGTAAACTTGTAGAAAAGGTTTTCATAATGAACAGACATAAGTCGTTTCATAGTTTATATATTAAATATCTCTTTTGATATTGTTACTGTGTTTAAGATATCTTATTTAAATTTTTTATTATTTCTCATATCGTTTAATTATTTATCTATTTCTTTTCCGGGCTGGGCTATTTTTCCCTGTTTGAGCCCTTGGGCTTAAAGCATGTTGGTTTACCAACTAGGGTTGTAGACTAGCTAGTAATGATATATATATATATATATATATATATATATATATATATATATATATATATATATATATATATATACATATATATATATATATATATATATATATATATATATATATATATATATATATATATATATATATATATATGTGTGTGTGTGTGTGTGTGTTTATGTAAATATATATATATATATATATATATATATATATATATATATATATATATACATATATATATATATATACATATATATATATATATGTATATATATATATATATATATATATATATATATATATATATATGTTTATGTATATATATTCATATATATATATATATATATATATATATATATATATATATACATATATATATATATATATATATATATATATATATGTTTATGTGTATATATATATATATATATATATATATATATATATATATATATATATATATATATATATATATATATATATGTACGCATGTATATAAATATATATATATATATATATATATATATATATATATAAATATATATATATATATATATATATATATATATATATATATATATATATATATATATATATATATATATATATAAATTAGAGCACAGTTACTGGATCTTGATACGTATGAAGGTGTAATAGACCGCAATGGTATTTTTTTCTTTATAAAGACTGCTAAATTCTTAGCTATTAAGTTGTCTGTAATTTATTGTAAATGAGCACTTGTTAGAAAATTGGTAATGTTACTTTATTTTGTAAATGTTGATGTGATAGCTCTAGGTCTGCTGATTACCCCTCAATTTCTATAACTTAAAAAATTATAAAATATATGCTAAAGGTAATCCCCTGGTCACTTGTGTGCAGTATGCCTTCACATGGGCCTTGGAGCATGTGATACCCCTCTTATAATTTCAAGTGCTGTCAGGAATTTAGTATAATTGGCACTGAATTTAGGTCGGCCTTTGACTGCGTTAATCAAAAAGCCTGTATTTTCAAACTTAAATAGATGGAAGTAGTTGGGTCTTTTTCAGTATTATTATTGAATTATTAAGTTAATAATTCAATAATAATGCTGAACATAGTAACTGTATGAATGTTATATCTGGTGTTTGTTGAGGAAGCGTTTTTTGCCTTTTACTTTTCATAGTAAATATATACGTATTGTATGATTTGGCCAACAAAACATGCTCATTACATACGCAAATGATGCTTCTCTCTTTGCATCAAATCTATGTTATGGTTCCCGTAGTACAGATTTTGTTAAAATTAATGCATTGAGGAGATTATAGAGAAGTAAGCTGAACCCTAAAAGAACTCCTTAAATGATCTTTGCATCGGCGATGTCTCTTTGATTATACACACTTATTTTGGATACTAGATGTAATTCTTAATTATACATTTACCTTTGAGAAATACATACTTGCTGTATCTTCTTCAATTGAAAAAGAAGAAAAAACAGTTGTATTGAAAAAGTCTTTTCAACCATTCGATCTAGAAAAGCATATGTTGAGTATTATTCACCTGCAAGGTTTACAGCTGCTGAGTATCATCGTAATTTTTAAAATAAAAATGTATGACCTATAAAATTTCTTATCAATGATCTTGATATTAACCTCTGGCACTATATATATATATATATATATATATATATATATATATATATATATATATATATATATATATATATATATATATATACGTATTATGTGATTTGGCCTACAAAACATACTCGTTACATACGTAAATGATGCTTCTCTCTTTGCATCAATTCTATGTTATGGTTCCCGTAGTACAGATTTTGTTAAAATATATATATAATTCTGACCACCCTTGGCATTCACATCTTCCTAGTCTTTAACGTTCTATACGTAGTACTCGGAAAATAATTGATTCCATTAGCAATACCTTCTCCGCTGCAAGGCTCTCTTTTAAACAGCATTGAAGAAGTTTTATTCCAAATTGTGGAACTATCTTAATCTTTTAGTTGAATCCGTAGAACCTCAGAAGTTTTTACTTGCTGCAAATGCTTATATATATATATATATATATATATATATATATATATATATATATATATATATATATATATATATATATATATATATATATATATACATACACGCACACACACACACACACATATATATATATATATATATATATATATATATATATATATATATATATATATATGTGTGTGTGTGTGTGT
>NC_090760.1:61765735-61770735 GCF_036898095.1 Palaemon carinicauda | reverse complement strand
CTTGTCATTTTGAATTAAATCAAAGTGATATTAACGTAAACAAGAGCTGTTGCCTACCGAAGGCATCCTGGATGCTATTGCTCACTATTTATGGGTCATTTAGTTAGCTAGAGCGACGTTCCCGGTTTCTTATGCTTTAATAATTTAGCTATTTAGCTCCTCTAGGAATGCTTATATTATACCGTCAGTTTTAGCTCAGCGATTTTGACAAGGGTCTAGGTACCGATCTTGCCCTTCGCGAGGCTTAGTAGCCTAGGCGTCTGGCCCTAGTACTTTCATGTATGATATAAGTTTTTCCGAGTGTTATATTATTGAAGTATAGGCAAATATTTTATACATGTAAGATATTGTTGAGTGTTTTTACCAAGATTGTATACGAGAGAGTTGCGGTTACGTAATCGATTCTCACCTTACCTAGTCTAGTAATCAAGGTACAGTAGTATACTTTCGCACATCCCCGATTGTTCTTTTCTCCTCCGGAGGCTAAGTTCAATCCCTCTCCCCTCTGTAAGCCTTCGGCTTAATCCTAGTGGTTTTATCTGTATAATAATTCAGGTATATCTATTCTAGGATATGTCTGTCCTGACCTAATAACCAGAGTGACTGTTTTTTTGGGTTAGGGCAGAACATCAGAGTTTCGAGTCTGTGGTCTGCTTCTTTCCTAGCATGTAGTATGAGTCTCCTTTGCTAGGTTAGGGGCGGACACAGGAAGCTTTGCTTCCCTAGTCCATGTTGGAAAGATTCTATAAGAGATGATTCCTTCCTCTAGTGGCCTAGCAGACTATCCTGTGTTGTTTTTCTCTGGCTGGAGAATGAGTTTTCTCTGTTGCTCGGTGAAATAACTTCACCTACTTTGTTCTGGTTGGGAGGAGGATAGCAAGTATTGCCAGTCTTCCCCCTAATAGACAACTCTACGTTAGGATGAGCTTCCCTAACTGCCGAGCGTGTTCTCGATAAGCTGAGATCCTTCAAAGGGAAAGCAGCAGTAGTGGCCCACAAGTGGCCAAATAGCGTGTGGTTCCCTCTGGCATTGGAACTACGACTAAAATTTGTACCGCTACCGGATCCATCCCTGTCTCAGCGAGTACAGAAGTCGACTGTCTTCGCTCCATCACAGAAAACACGGAACCTACATCTCATGATTTTCTCTCCTTAGAGATGAAAAAAAGATTCGGTGTTGAAAAGTCAGTTTAGACTTTTGGAGGAAACCACAAGACATTATGAGGCTTCAGGGAAGAAATAGCTATCCTTTGTCAAGGCGAAGAAACCAAAAGAAATCCCGACAGATTCCTATTTATCATTCTCCATTCACCTTCATGAGCAAGGCTTAGCAGCCAACACAATTCTATGGTTCAAGCCTGCCTTTACAAGTCAGATACCATATGCCTTACAGGTCAACCTTTCTAACGACGTTCTTAATGAACTAAAAAGGCCCATGCTGGGCTTAGCCCTTCAGCGCTTCCAAAGACCCTTTGCATGGGCATTAGATATGATTCTTCATTGTGTATAAATAATGAACAATGAGGAATGTGCGTGGAAGGTTTTGAATTTAAGTCATATTTCTGTTTGTGCTCACTTTTGGGGCCAGAGTTAGTGAAATAGTGGCTCTCTCTAGAGAGGAAGGCCACGTCCAGTTTTTGGAGGGAGAACTGAATCTATTTTATGACCCAACGTTTCTTACCAGGAACAAGCTACCCACTAACAGGTGGGGTCCCTAGAGAATCAGCCTTCTGAAGGAAGATGCATCTCTATGTCCAGTGGAGTGCCTAAAGGTCTATCTTCATAGAACTTCAGACTTTATGGGAGGACAGCTGTTCGGAAAAGAAACCCTGGGTTCAAAGTTATCTATAACTAAGGGTGAAATTCACCCGTGTTATTCGCAGGACGGATCAAGACAGTACACCCGTTAGTTATGATCCGAGGAAAGTTGCCTCCTCCACAAAATTTCTTTAATTATATGGACTTTGAACATCCTTGTTTGCACACCTTCTGGTAGTCATCCAAGGCATTCTTTATGCACTATGTGAAGCAAGTGGAGGAACTTAAGAGATCTTTGGTAGCAGCAGGTAGAATTCTTTAACCTTCTGTTTTAAGTCTGCGAGGAACAGTGTAATCAAATTGGGACGATTAATTAAGAGGGTGCATGTATAGTCACTGTATGTTACTACACGCTGAGCGATAGGCCACGAAAGTGTCCTTACGAACTGTTCCATTGACGTCGGTGAACTATAGCATAATACGGACAGTTGTGCCAAGCGTTTTTTTACGCTAGTGAAAATGAACAATATACAGACTATATCATTATTATTAATAATTCAATTGAAGTGGCAAATCTGTTTCCTAGTAGACAAAATAATATTTTCTGTTGACTGTTTTTCTTTATGCTTTAACGCATATCATCCACATTTTATAAATTTTATAAATGATGATCGGATATGTACGTTTATTAAATTTTAATAAACTAGTTTATAGTGAACCCTGTATCTTATTCACCCACACTCATTTTATTAGAAATGTACTGAGCATTAATATTAAAATATGGATATTTTTATCATGGTATGTCTTTCAAGACTGTTCACTTATTCAAGCAAAATTTGTTCCTATGCGGATACAACCATTATCCAATAGTTAATAAGAGTAGTCACATTGAGGAAGGTGTCAAATTCATACTGACATTGGTGACTCTTATACAAACTTTGCTTTATATTGTATAGGACGAGACCATTATACAAGCTTGTCATTTTGTCATCCATAGTTATTATGTACTCCTCGAGACTTTTTCAAGAGTCTAGTACGACTCTTCCCTATAGGGGGCAGGAAGCACTAACATAGTTCATGCTTAGATGAAATGATGTATGACGGTAATATCATAGGTCTCTAGGTCTAGACGGACTAGGAAAATACTTTCTTGAGAGTACGGCACCGATTGAGAATCCACAGATACAGTAATGCTCTGGTAAACTTCCATCAGGACGACATGGCCTGAGCGCAAAAAACTGATTTTGAGCGAAGCGAAAAATCTATTTTTGTGTGAGGTAGCCATGTCGTCCTGATGGACCCGCCCTTCCTTTTATTGTAAAAGGACTTTTTGACCCCTCCCTATAGTACAGTATAGAGGAATATAGAGGGCGCTACCGCCTTCATCAGATACACTCTAGAAATGGAATAGGAGAGATGCCTTATGAGCGGCTCTCTTTTCATTCTCGTTGTAGATTCTTGTCACTGTACCCCCTCGAAGCGTTAATACTGTTCGGGGTTAAGATAGCTATGTGACGTGTCAAGAATACGTCCTCTGATATTATGAGATCTCCCTGTGAGATTATTTAGGGATATTCGCTCCAGGAGTTAGATTTCTGGATACCTTAAGGTAAAACTCTCTGGGAATATCACTGTAGTCAAATATACCCTGGAAAGCTACCTATTAGGAACTTCCATCAGGACGACATGGCTACCTCACCCAAAAATAGATTTCCGTTATATATATATATATATATATATATATATATATATATATATATATATATATATATATGTATATGTATATATATATATATATATATATATATATATATATATATATATATATATATATATATATATATAGAATTTCACAGTACAATAACTTTTCTAGATCCCCTTCAAATGACTTCAAATGATAATAGCATGTGTAAAAATAGTGTGAAATTTCATGTTTAATGTTTGATGTCCTTATCTTTACAGGTAAAGGAATGGCATTCACTGCAAAAGATAAGGTATTCTGTGTGCTGGAATATGCCTGAACACAGTCAGACAAGACTATGCAGCGTGCATTTGTGAGAGAAATCTCTAAAAAGTTATCAACAGAAATACAGATTTGGACATGGCACAAAAAGTTCAAAGAGGAAGGCTGTCTGTGCAGGGCAAACGTATCTGGACGACCACAAACATTGGAAGAGATTGTCAAGCGGGTTCGTCAAGACCTCGTGCGAAGCCCCAAGAAGTTCATAAGAAGAACAAGTCTGGAAATCCAGATTCCTCCCATGACAGTTTGGCACGGACTGTGGAAACACTTGCCAATGAAACCCTACAAATTGTAGCTTGTTCAGGCCATAACGGCAGATGACAAACAAAAACACAAGCAATTCTGTATTTTTATGCAAGAGAAACTTGAAGAAGATGAGTTTAGGGTCCTTCTTGTTTTCAGTGATAAGGCCACATTTCATACAAATGGCAAAGTCAATAAGCATAATGGTCGCATTTTGGGCAAAGAAAATCCTGCCACAGTTAAACATGAGAGGGACTCGCCAAAAGTGAATGTGTTCTGTATCATCTCCAAGAATCATGTTCATGGCCCTACTTCTTTGAGGGAAATGTGAGAGGTGAGGGTTATCTTGAATTGCTCCAGAACTGGCTAATGGATAAGCTCATTGCAAATGAACATGGAGACTTTATGTTTCAACAGGGCGGGTCATTGCAAATGAACATGAAGACTTCATTTTTCAACAGGACGGGCCACCACCACACAGGAAGTTCACTGTGCGGGCGAATCTTGATAACATTATGCAAGGGAGATGGATTGGGCGAGCTGGTGTTGAAGACAGTGCGCTGATGAAATGGCCACCCCGTTCACCTGACCTAACACCTTACGATTTTCTCCTCTGGGGCTATATGAAGGGAATAGTGTATGTTCCACCTCTTCCTGCAAACCTAGAAGAACTCAAATAGAGAACCACTGAAGCACTGGAGACTTTTACCCAAGACATGCTAGAGCATGTTTGGGAGAAGCTAGACTACCAACTTGACGTGTGCTGTGTCTCAAGCAGTACGCATATTGAACATTTGTGAAATCGCTCATGGAATCCACATGCCTTTGAATATCTAATTCAGATTTAGAGGAATGAATCTTATGATATTCAGCATTAACCCTGTTTAGTTTCATTTGCCTTGTTGGTGACGAGCTTAAGACTTTAGGGAGAGGAAGAACTTAGCTTTTTTCTTCCACTCAAGAAGAGCGCCCATAA
>NC_090760.1:61758235-61763235 GCF_036898095.1 Palaemon carinicauda | reverse complement strand
CATGAGAAAAAAAAAAGCTAATGATTAACAATAGCTAAATAAAGACTATTGATTAACAAAAGCTGAATAAAGGAAAATCTAATTTTCATTGATAGTCGTTTGCATAATAAACATAGTAGTATAAGCCATTGCTTTTTAGAAAAGGTATAAAAATCTAATAAAAAAAATTATATTTGTTTACATACCAAACCAAAATAATAGTTTTCGACACTGCTTATTATTTATAGGCCTATAATTTTCACTTTTTTCTATAAAATTACAAAGAACTTCCAAACCATACCAAAATTAGTAAACAAAAAATGAAAGAGAAAAAATGAATCAATAGCTTTTTTTGTCTTTAGTATAGAAACGGTAAAATAGATACAAAATGGCAACGCTCCCTTTTCAGTGAAGACTAAAACGTCCATGACTTGTATTTAAGGTAATTGTTCTTTACTCCTAAGAAAATTTCACATGAGGATATAAGGGATGAGGTGTCCCGGTTTTCATAAATCATAAGAATGTTATTAGTTGCTCTACACCAAACTGCGAAAATTCTTTCAAGTTAATTATATCAATAGAGATTCTGATTTTATTACGCTTAATGTCTGCTGCAAATGGCAAATTCTCGGCAGAGAAATATGCAGGTATGTTCTGAATTGGATATGACGAATCTGTAAAATATCTTTTGCAAAGGAGAGGAAAGGGGAGGAGAGATAATAAGATCGTTTATAAAAAGGAAGAAAGGGAAGGGGATCTAATAAGATATCTCACTAAAGTGAAGGAAATCAAAGGGAGAGATGTCAAGATATCTTCGACAATGGAGGAAAGATAAAATCTTTAAACAGGGTCCTGTTAAACAACATCGTTAACATCCTTTTGATTTTGGTAATTCATTGCATATGCATCCTGGAGGACTTTCACACATTTGCTGTTATGATTTTTTTAACACAATCCAGAAATATTTTACATGATGAGAATTTCTTAAATTGATATATTATACCATCTATTATACATTATAAAGAGTATATCTTAAATTCATGTATTATTCAATCTATTCTACAACTGCTAAATAGAATTTTATAACGAACACCTGATTTCTTTAAAATAGAGCATTATAGTAAGAAAATCTCAACAGGAAAATTATTAAGAACACAAATGACAAATTAGTAGGATATTTTAATGACGTAGAATCTTTTGCCTAATGTTAAATATTGCGTGATTTTACTTTTTTTGTGTTGAAATGATCGAAAAAGCTAAATCCATTGAAAAATATCGCCTTTTAAGAAATAGAAGAATAAGTAGAATAATATTTTGAGAATATACATGCTATTCACCAAATAATTTCTTTTCATTTCCTTTGGTAAATAGACCAATAAAACTGGATTTATAATTTCAATAAAATCACTGTATGATGCATGATTATTGTTTTGGACTTTGTGAATCCAAGTAGTTTGATATACTGGTTTAAATCTCTATCATCTATTGTTTTTAGAATCACTTACTACATAACAGTACTTTAAAGGTCACAAAGTTTTCCATGTTATGTGACCATGAACAATGACTCTCTTAGCGTAAAGAGACACACGCAAAAAGTCACCCCATGCATAAAAAACTAAAAAAAAAAAAAAAAAAAAAACATCATAAATTGTTCGTGTAGAAATATTTCATAGGTGTTTTATAAACCCGAATAAAACTTTCTTAATGTTTCTCAATAACTGAATCAAATAATGAGAGATTTTAAGCATACAACTTTACAACCTTTTTTTGTATAAGGGAAAATTGATTTTTCTGTGGAACTTGAGCAATTCTGTTTTTCCAACTTATGCAGCAACTTTAGAAATAGTCTGCTGCCCAAACGTATCTTCTGAGGCATAATGTTAAATATGAAAGGAAAAGTCATAATTTCATTCAGATCTTCCCAAAATATTCCTTCCAGCATATAGAGTAGGGTTAGCTATGTAGATATTTCCAGTTCTTCCTCTTTCTTATTGGAAGGTCAATGCCACATATTACTCTAGTTTTATTCCTGCAATGACTAAATTGAGGAGTTTGAATTTTATCCATAATTATGATTTTGAATCAGTTCAACTTCAGAACTTTAAACATAATCCTTTGATGGTAGACCGGTTTCTGATCACTTATATTGTAATTGTGTTTTATATATATATATATATATATATATATATATATATATATATATATATATATATATATATATATATATATATATATATATAGTTTATTATTTGTTTATTTGTTTATATGTAGGTATCTGGCCACTTACCATATAAGAGCCATTTTAACTGGATTTTTTTTTTTTTTTTTTTTGTAAAATGGGATTGCAACTTAACATGTAAAGTTAATAATACTTATAATGTCTTTTATTCATCTCCAAATTATTTATATGTTCTTTTATTGCTCATAACATATTTATTTTATAATCTTAAAGTAAGTTGAAAGAACATAAATGTTTAAATAGTTAGGCAAAATAATAAAGTGGAAAGGACCTATATAATTAAAAGTGAACAAAATCTATCTAACTCAATATATAAGTAGGATGACAAAAACTGATAAAAATTCATTAGATGAAAAACTTATCCTCAGATGGAAACCCTCAAAACTGAATGAGAAACTCAAAAGAAGAAAGTACAAAAGATATATTGTTCAGACTTCTCTTTCCGAAAATTACCCCAAATTATGAAAGTTTTGGAGCGACCGTGACCTGATATTCTTTTTTTTTCCTTCTTTCTTTCTCTTTTATTGGCAGGTGTTTCTTACACTTCCGTTAATGGTCGGAAGTTTAAATTAGAAAAAAAAAATCTATAAAAGGATTAAAGAAAAAATATTTCTATACTTCACAACTTTTCACCAACGCCAACAGAGTTGGGAGAAGCTTATATTTTCATGTTCACATTTACGAGCTTGAATAATTTCTTTCATGAGACTTAATTTTTTCATTTTTTGGGGGGCTTTTCATTGATAACTTCATGATTAATTGTCAGGTAAAACAAATTATCTATTTCGCAATAAGAATTCAAGTTGGTTTCATGAACGTTATCTTTTCAGAAATCTTTTGCACATTGCTTGTATATAGGACACAAAATCTCCAACTTTATGCTTTAATATACAAGAATCAAACCATCATCTAATTTATTTTTTTCTATCGATATTTCCTCTTAGTGTAACGTTCTGATTTCGTGGTCATTTTAGGGTGAAAAGGACTTACGGGCTCCTAATATCGGAAACGCCTCTCGCTTTAGTGTGTAGTATTTATAGTATCTTTGCATGCATATGCGTGCAAATGTAGAAATATGTAAACATTATAGCTAAATGCACATCTATCTATCGCTCTATCTATCTATATATTAGTTTATCTATTCATGTATATATGTTTGTATGTATATACAATACACACACACGCATATATAAATATATATAAATATATATATATATATATATATACATATATATATATATATATATATATATATATATATATATATATATATATATATAAATATGTATATGTATAGATATATATATATATATATATATATATATATATATATATATATATATCGATGTGTGTGTGTGTTTGTATGTGTGTGTAAAATGCATATATATATATATATATATATATATATATATATATATATATATATATATATATATATATATATATATATATATATATATATATATATATATATATGTATATATATATATATATATATATATATATATATATATATATATATATATATATATATATATGCATTATACACACAAGCATATATATATAATATATATATACATATATATATATATATATATATATATATATATATATATATATATATGTGTGTGTGTGTGTGTGTGTATGTATGTGTGTGCGTGTATGTGTATGTATGTGTGTGTGTGTTTATGTGTGTATGGTAAATGGAAGCCTTGCCACCATTTGACACTATAAAGTCTAATACATATATTTAAAATTTTATTTCTCTTGAAATTTCTTTCATGTCCCACGCACGGAAATCACCTTACCCTTTCACTCATGTCTGAGCTACATTAGTTTTCCACTCAATCTTCTTAGAAATCTACATTAAATCTCCCCATCAATCAGAAATGCATCCAATAAGTCGTAACATTTAATTTTCGACTTTCTTATTCAGATAGATGCACGTAATGGCGCTACAAGTCCAAGTAACCTTATATTTTATTGGTTAAGATTTTAAGAGCAAATAGTTTTGATATCTACTTTACTTCTGGTTCATATCAGAGAGAGGAGAGATTAGTAGGTGTCACGTTTGTGAAGACCATATAATGTCCAGACTTGGTATATACCAACAACATAATCTATACCCTCGTATATATAACCTTAGCACCTGACCTGGCTGGACCAGAGCTAGGAGTCTGCCAAGTGTCAATTAGTCTAAAAAGCTCTCAAAATCATAAGGTGCCCTATTAGATATAATCCCACATTTAATGACTTCTCTGAGATAAAACCGGTGCTTAAACCTGCTTCATACTTCACGCGAACAAAGAAGCCATCATCTATCTATTTTTTATCAGGGCATCCTTGTATCGCAAGCAGCATATCTGCTGTTGGTGTTCATATATGCAAGTCCCTTTCATCAGGAGAATAGACCAAAAAGAGGATTCCATAACTTATCCAAAAATGAGGATTAATTCGGTATTTCAAAACGCCATACACTTTGAATGGGAGGATTGACAGGAATGAAAAGCAGCTTCAGGAAGGCTACTTTTCAGAGGAAAGTCTCTCCCTCTTGTAGAGGAGGTAATAGCCATCAATAATACATGTATTTCTGTTACAAGAATGAGGAGGTGTTATATCTTCACCTCACTTCAGTGACACTGCTCAGTGTATGATATATATAACTTTACCCCTTTAACCATTACTACAATAATCTTCCACAGGAATCCTGAGAACAATCACACCAGGCTCAGCAATCCCATCCAATGATTCATTACGGTGTCTACAAATGATTATTTGCTAC
>NC_090760.1:61730735-61733235 GCF_036898095.1 Palaemon carinicauda | reverse complement strand
GTATTAGAGATGGAACCGGTCAGTATTCACTCAGTATTTTCATTTTTCATAGTATTATATTCAAACTCGTCAACATGTGATCCATAGAGTTTTGTTCATATTTACATATTACATATATATATATATATATATATATATATATATATATATATATATATATATATATATATATATATATATATATATATATTTATACATATATAATACCTCTCGAATTACAACACTCATACACATCTCCCTTACCCTTATATAGTGGTACAATACATGCACTAACCCAATCTACTGGTACCATTGACAACACAAAACACATATTAAACAATCTCACCAACCATTCAAGTACAGTCACACCCCCTTCCTTCAACATCTCAGCTTTCACACCATCCATACCAGATGCTTTTCCTACTCTCGTTTCATCTAGTGCTCTCCTCACTTCCTCTATTGTAATCTCTCTCTCATTCTCATCTCCCATCACTGGCACCTCAACATCTGGAACAGCAATTATATCTGCCTCTCTATTATCCTCAACATTCAGCAAACTTTCAAAATATTCCGCCCACCTTTTCCTTGCCTCCTCTCCTTTTAACAACCTTCCATTTCCATCTTTCACTGTCTCTTCACTTCTTTCCAAAACTTCTTCTTATTCTCTTCATATGACTGACCCAGTCCCTGACCCCACCTCAGGTCAGCTGCCCTCTTTGCCTCACGTACCTTGCGCTTTACTCCCACATTTTTTTCTCTATATTTTTCATACTTCTCTATACTATTACTCTGCAGCCATTCTTCAAAAGCCCTCTTTTTCTCTTCCACTTTTACCTTCACTCCTTCATTCCACCATTCACTGCCCTTCCTTGTGCTGCCTCCAACAACCTTCTTGCCACATACATCACTTGCAATCCCAACAAAATTTTCTTTTGCTAACTTCCACTCCTCCTCTAAATTACCAGTTTTTCTTACTCTCATCTCGTCATATGCCATTTTCAACCTTTCCTGATATTTACTTTTTACCCCCGGTTTTATTAGCTCTTCAACCCTCACTAGCTCCATTTTAAATATATATATATATATATATATATATATATATATATATATATATATATATATATATAATATAAATATAAATATATATATATATATATATATATATATATATATATATATATATATATATATATATATAAATATACATATATATATATATATATATATATATATATATATATATATATATAGATATATATATATATATATATATATATATATATATATATATATATATACATACATATGATCCATATGTTTTAATACATTGATATCAAGTACAAACCTACCAATTAGCTACGATGGTGAAGATGGAATGATTTCAATTCTAAGTACAAAAATCCTAAATTTGACAGCTATATGTACAGAAGATTGTTGTCATTGACTTTTATCTTTCTTTGTGGCTAAATAATGTTAATTTGCAGAAAATATTTTTTAATATTTGTTTGGAAATTGTGTATGCAACTTTAGAATAATAATTATCCAAGTAATGCTTCCTTTTCTCAAAAATAAAGTAATATTCGTAGTATATTGTTCGCTCCTATGAAGTCACACACCTTTTAAAAGAGTCCTTCGACATTC
Organism: Palaemon carinicauda; assembly: GCF_036898095.1. Classification (NCBI taxonomy): domain Eukaryota; kingdom Metazoa; phylum Arthropoda; class Malacostraca; order Decapoda; family Palaemonidae; genus Palaemon; species Palaemon carinicauda. Next base: position 61,731,615 of record NC_090760.1, on the reverse strand, counting down.
ATTGTATCTTTCACCTTTAACTTTCTACCACACCTCTCGTTCCCTGGATATCAGTGTCTTTTCTTTCCAATAGGTTTCTCATCACACCCATTTATAACCCTTTTTGTGGTTTCTCCCCTTATCTCCTTAATTAGATAGTCTTTTAAATTACCTATTACCATCATTTTTTATATAAATGAAGTAACTCTAAATACTCTTATCTATCCTTCATCCAAACTAACCTTTTCAATACTTCATCTGTGACTTTCCACATTCCTCACCTTACCATTTGTTCTCGCACTACAATTAACATAATAAACACTTATCTCAACAACTCTAATGAGTTTGCTATTCTAATTGCGATCAACATCCACAGTTTCATAATTGGTGGTTGCTTCAACATTTCCTTCATGTTGCATTTTCACTTTGTATTCAACAGACAATTTGAGTGTTTTACCAATCTATTATGTGACTGCCCTCGTCTCTCCCTTGCAGCCACGCATAGCATTTAGTCCAAAAGATTTATACAAATGAATAATTGTCATTATTTTGCCATTCTTAGTATCACTCTACTTTCCTGGGTTCATTTACTCTCATTATCTTACCTATCTCACATTCACTCTCAAAGTTTGTCTTATGAAGACATTATAAAAGTCCTTAGCTAAAGAGTCTCTTCCACCCTTAGCAAAAGGAAAGTAGCCACTGGACAATTACACTGCAGTAGTTAATCTCTTGAATAAAGAAGTATTATTTGGTAATATCAGTGTTATCAGATGTATGAGAATAGACGAGAATCTGTAAAGAATACACCAGACTATTCGGTGTAAGTGTAGGCAAAAAAAAAAAAAAAGAAAAAAAAAATAGCCGTAACCGGAGAAAGGGATCCAATTTATGACTGGCT
>NC_090760.1:61700735-61718235 GCF_036898095.1 Palaemon carinicauda | reverse complement strand
AAATGGAAATTTACCTAACGCTTCATAACATTGATTTTGCTTCCCCTAACATTCAAACTTTTTTTACTGAAGAAAACACTTGAGATAGGTTTTCTTACATTGCAATTTGGATTCCTAGAATACTAGAATATTTTGTTGACTTAAAGAATGGCAATCATCAAAGATAATGTATTCAAGAAGTTTTTTGTACATATTATGCAAAATGCAAACGGTATTTCACTATATCCTCGGAGATTATACTAAGTATAATTGGCCGTTTTATATTATTCTTTAATGTACAATGGTGACTTTTTCAAAACATGCATTATATGGCACCTTTATATTATATGGAATCAAATTACACTACCCTGAATATATCCAGTTTACCTGTAACATATTATAAGTGCATATGTGGAAAACTATAATGCTAATGCCGTTTGAGAGCCCACTCACTTTCCATCTTTAACTAAAACTTCTCCGATTTTTTACTTTCATTTTCCCAGCCAAAATAGGAATTATCCTAGGTCAAATTTATAGAACGCATTGGAGAAGTCCCCACAATGTAGGGATTACGGTGGAAAAGAAGACTAGACCAGGCGCAGGCTGTGAAATGTTAACAATTTTGATATAGCCATAACAGAATACAGTACTAGCAAAATATATTTCTTTAGCTTATAAGCTAGTCCATAGGGTTTTCTATTAAATCATAATCTTCATTAAAGATATTTAAAAATCCTTTAATTGGACTTGTGCACTGTTTTAAAATCACAGTGTAGTCCAATAAAATGTTAAATGATAGGCTGGGCACAGGAAGCAAAATGTTGAAACTTTGGGTTTAACTGAATGCCAATAGGCTAAAGACAAAAAGTTAGGTAGAGTTAGTGGTATAATGAGAAATGCCAGCCCCAAATGTCCATATCAGAATAATTCCTTGATAGTCCCTATTGTCATGACTTTCCGGTATTAAAAATGGATGACTCTTGATGCCAAATTAAGGTTACAACGTCAAATGGTATTTTCTTGGCTAGCAGGTAAAAATCTTCTTTAAAACTTTAACTGTATCATTGATTTTTTTATAGTTTGTACAACTTTTGTTTTAATGTAAATGAAAATATAGTAGATTCTATGCGTGATATTAACATATATATCCTCTAAAGTGGTCGTTGGCTACTAATAATTCAGTGACATGTAGTGTTTACCTAAAATTGTATAAACAGCAAACAATATATCTTGTATAGGGTTAGGTTCCAGATCACAATTTACAAAAGAGAAAACTGGAATGCTCTAAAGTGATTCTAGTTTCTTCAAATTTTAGAATTAATATTCAAGCAATCAGAAGATTTAGAAAATAATTGGTACTTTTCATATAGAAGACTATCTTCTTTTTTTTTCTTCTTTTTTATTAGAAGGTCAGTATTTTCCTTGAATATTAGAAGGTGGAAGAAATTATAATTATAACTATATTTTATAACAGAAGCTAAAAGATGAACAACTATTTTAAAACCTAAGGATGGTTCCTCGTAGAATGATCTCCCTAATCAGGAAGATCAGTAGTCCGAAAGTTCCACCCACGAAAATCCCTCCCAGAAAATTCGACCCACGGAAATTTTGGCGGATTTTCAAGAGTTCAGACTTGCAGTAAATGTTTTATTTTTTTTATTATATGAACAGGTTGACATAGGTATCTCTTTATAGTTTATATATGAAAGATTTATTTCGATGTTGTTATTGTTCTTAAAATAGTTGATATTACTGACTCATTTATTTCTTGTAATTTTTTTATTCCCTTATTTTCTTTCCTCACTGGTCTATTTTTCTCTGTTTGAGCCATTGAACTTATAGTATCCTGATTTTCCATATAGGGTTGCAGATTACCTAATAATAATAATAATAATAATAATAATAATAATAATAATAATAATAATAATAATAATAATAAAAAAAATATAAATGATAATAATAATAATAATAATAATAATAATAATAATAATAATAATAATAATAATAATAAGCTAAGATCAGTTTAACATCAATGAAATGAGTATAGAGATTCCCTACTAAATGCGTTCCATTTCATTGCGAAACCCTTTTCCTTCTGGTAATGAATTACCTCGATCTTTTATTTCAAATGTAATTTATTTGTACAGAGGAAAACTCCGAAAGGGGAACAGAATCACCCTCGGAAAAACCATAATAAAATTCAGTTGTATTTAAGGTGAAATATTTTTTGAAAAAAGGTGGTTTGATTTTTTTACCCGGGTTCAAATAATCTGTTGTTAATTCCAGAAGTAATAACCATTTTCTATAATATATCATAAATTTTTTTTTCGGACGAATTTTAACGTTAATGGTAGACATTATATCACCAATTGATGTTTCATAATTTTTAATTCAGTAGTATTTTGGAGTGACTCATTTATAAAATTTCGGTTCCATCTTATTAGCCCGGTTCAAATAATCTGCTCCTATCAGTACCAGAAGGTAGAACTATTTTATGTAATATTTCTTATATATTATCTTTTGTTGATGAAGGCTAATTAGGGACATTAAAGGTTTAAAGGCCACTCACGAATGGCAGAGGCAAGGGATAGTGGCATTTCTCTAGCAAGTAGGACAATGATCTAAATACTAACCATACTATATACATTATGATCAGCGCCCAAGCTAGGACCAGGGAGGCCCAGGCAATGATTGCTGATGACTCTGCAGTTAGACCTATAGCAAAGACTGCACCCCCCCCCCACACACACCAATCCTTAGCTCACGTGGATGGTCAGATTGCAGCAACCAAAGGAACTAATGAGTTTGAGCGGGACTAGAACCCCAGTCTGGCAACCACCAGGCAAGGACTTAACCGACAGGCCACCTCAACAAGTGTTATTACCCCTTTTTAATAGCATCATTTCCAAACAATATTAGGATCAAGAACTCCACTAAAACAATGACACACACTCCTCCTTAAAGCATGTACCTTTGATGCTATGCATTATCTATTTGATTAATCGCTTTATTAATGAGAACCATTGCCATGGTCTCACTTGATGTTACCAACTTAAAAAACAAAATAACAGACGAAATATTACATTAATTGTTTACATCCATCACTTGACAAATGGTTTTATATCATAGTCTGTGGACCTATCAAATGTTCAATACATTTATTTATACATAAAGAGGTTCATGCTAATTCCATGAAACCTTGCATCTCTTCTCTGAAGAAGAAGAAGAAAAAGAGGAACAAAGAGAGAGAGAGCCTTACCTTATTGCCTTATTTTTGGGGGGGTTCCCCCAGGTCCCTCAGTGTGAGGCACCTCGTATATCCACCAGAGAGTTGCTAATGCATCTTCCGGTGTATTTTGCATCTTCTAGTCTTGGATGGTCTGGGATGCATCTTAGGATTTTATCGACCTTATTCTTAAGCACATCTGCGCTCACTCCTGATATGTTTCTTAGATGAGCTGGCAGCACATTAAATAGTCGCTGCATTATCGATGCTGGTGCGTAGTGGATTAATGTCCTGTGCGCCTTTCTTAGTTTTCCTGGTATATTTTTTGTCACTATTAATCTACCTCGGCTTGCTCTTTCTGATATTTTTAGCTCCATGATGTTTTCAGGAATTCCTTCTATTTGCTTCCATGCTTGCATTATCATGTAGCGTTCTCTTCTCCTTTCTAGACTGTATAGTTTTAAAATTTGCAGTCTTTCCCAGTAGTCAAGGTCCTTAACTTCTTCTATTCTAACAGAATAGGACCTTTGTACACTCTATTTGTGCAATATCCTTTTGGTAGTGTGGGTACCAAATCACATTGCAGTACTCGAGTGTACTACGTACATAAGTTTTGTAAAGCATAATCATGTGTTCAGCTTTTCTTGTTTTAAAGTGTCTGAATAAAATTCCCATTTTTGCTTTACATTTAGCCAACAGTGTTGCCATTTGGTCGTTGCATAACATATGCCTATTTAACATTACACCAAGGTCTTTAATTGCTTCCTTGTTTGTGATTGTCTCGTTATTAGGTCCCTTGTATGCATATACCATTCCTTCTGTGTTTCCATAATTCCTTGATTCTAATTTATCGGAGTTAAATACCATCCTATTTATCTCCGCCCATTCATATATTTTGTTTAGATCACTTTGTAGTGAGTTCCTATCTTCATCACAAGTAATTTCTCTACTTATTCTTGTGTCATCGGCGAAACATCTCACTACAGAGTTTTCAACATCACAGTCTATGTCTGAGATCATAATAACAAACAGCAGTGCAGCTAATACCGTACCTTGTGGCACGCCAGATATTACCTGAGCTTCATCCGATTTCTCGTCATTTGCAACCACTATCTGTTTTCTGTTTTGCAGGAAATCTTTTACTCATTTTCCTATCTTTCCCACAATATTATGCTTTCTCATTTTTTTCTCTAATATATTATGGTCTACCTTGTCAAAAGCTTTTGCAAAATCTAGATAGATCACATCTGTGTCTTTTTTATTTATCATATTTTTGTATATGTTTTCATAGTGTGCTATCAGTTGGGTTTGTGTACTTTTTCCGGGCATAAAACCATGTTGACCTATATTAAACAAATTATTTTTAACCAAATGATCCATTATTCTCTTTTTTATTACCCTCTCATACACTTTCATATCATGTGAAGTTAGACTAACAGGTCTATAATTGCTTGCCTCTAGTCTTGGTCCACTTTTGAAGATAGGGGTTATAAAAGCTAATTTATGTTTAACATATATCTCGCTCATATCTACACTTTGTCTTAGCAGTATTGCAAGAGAGAGAGAGAGAGAGAGAGAGAGAGAGAGAGAGAGAGAGAGAGAGAGAGAGAGAGAGAGAGAGAGATAATTAAATCTATTCATGGCTAAATAAATATGATCCTTCGAGAGGTGCATTATCAGATATGTTATAAAACTTTATTACTTATTATATTATCCAAATAGGAATTCACTTTAGTTATTTGTTTCTTTTCTCGATTTACTTGTGATTTGTATTATCATTTGCCATTTGTTATTACTAAATTTATACAAAACTATCATTGACCTCACTTTGAAAAGAACTACAAGAGAAACATCAAATAAGCAAAGTTAGAAGATTTCCATGGTGTTTCCGATCAATATCATAAATAAATCCGTTAAAATGATTAACATATATTTTCTTTCCATAACAATCATAACTTAATGATTAGTGACAACGTCGTCAAAACATCATTTGAATCCTCAAAGTAGCAAGACAGCACAGCTACTTTTTACTTTAATGTTAAAATTTATAATAAATAAAAGAAAATATTTCGGGGTAGTAACTACAAAGTGGTATATACTATCCATTCTATTCAGAATAATTTTGGAACTTTACATAAAGAACTCACTGTCTATCTGTGACTACCTACATATGATGCAAAATTGCAGTTCACTGTAGATATAACAAATCTCTATATAAGTTCTATTCACTCAAATGTTTAAGGAATATAATTTGGAAGAGATCTTGAATTTTTCTTCCGAAAGAATAACTCAGAAAATTTCACTATCATTATTTTCATAACTGTTATCATCATCTATATTTTTTTTTTTATAAATATTACCCAAACTATAACCGAATTTGGAAAAAGCAACATAACACAAGTCCAAGGACATCAATAGGGAATGCAGTCTAACGCTGAAAATAAATGTAGATCTGAATAACAAACAAAAAATCGAAACTTTTAAGATAGTGAACAATGTTAAATAGATACCTTGTAATAATATGAAGCATGAAGTAGGATATATACCTTTCTCAAAAAATAAAAATAAATAAATAAATAAATAAAAAACCTGTGCTGATAGCTCCTATGAGATTTGTTAATAGTTCCTATTTGATTAAGTTCATCATCATCAAGATCATCTCTTCCTACGCCTATTGATGCAAAGGGCCTCGGTTAGATTTCGTCAGTCGTCTCTATCTTGAGCTTTTAATTCAATACTTTTCCATTCATTATCTCCTACTTCACACTTCATAGTCCCCAGTCATGTTTAGTGACCTAATCTCTCTTGGGGACTTCGAAGAGCACGCCTAAACCATCTTCATCTACCAATCTAATCTCTCTTATAGTTTCATTTGTAATCATGTACGGGCATTTAAATCTCAATATCCTTTTGAGGGCTTTGCTCTCAAAAACACTAAATCTATTGGAAATTGTTTTATTATCATACCATGACTCATGTCCATACAGTAACACCGATCTCATTAAACTGGTATATAGTCTGATTTTTACATGCAATTTCAGGAGATTTGATTCCTAAATTTTACTTAACCTAGTCATTGTCCGATATGATTTTTTCAATCTTTCACTAATATCTATTTATGAAGACTGTATTGGAGAACCCATCACATTCTCTGTCCCGTGTTTATTTCTTCCAAATTTAGCATTGAAGTCACCAATCACAATTTTCATATCTCTCTCTTGGATCTCATCTATTTTCCTCTGCAGTTCATCATGTTATTCATTTTTCTTTTCTTCAGGGAAATCATTTGTTGGAACATAGCAAATTATAATACTCATATTGTACTGTTTTGATTTGAACTTTGTCAGTAACAATCTACTATTTACAGCTCTCCACTCGGTTAATGCCTTTTCTGCTCTTGGTGTCATCATTATGTCTACCCTTTTTCTTCCAATTTCATCTGATCTTCTTATAGTAGATATATAAATATATATATATATATATATATATATATATATATATATATATATATATATATATATATATATATATATATATATATATATATATATATTGCCTTGGTCTAAAGTTGCCTTACCAATACCCTTGCAACATGTTTCACTTAGGCCTAAGATATCCAAACTATGTTTCATAAATTCACTCTCCACTTGCTGTAACTTACCAATCTGATTCATGGTTCTAACATTCCAATTACATATTTTCAATTTTTCTTTAGTATTCATAAACCGGGAGATTCTTAGCACTCCACTATGCCCGGGTCTGGGGTCCATTCTATCATCTTCTCTTTCCTTGACTGACTCAATCCATAGAGGACTCATTGGCTAGATACATCAAAGGATAGTCAGTTTATTATGATGAGCAGTGCTTATCTAAGTAAGGAAAGTGACCCCTACTTGCCCATACTAATTCTAGTAAGATCAACTGCCAGACATCAGGAGCAGAAGCTGAAAAGTTAATTAAGTTAATTAGCAATAATTTTGTTTACCATCGTTTTCTTATGAAAAATTTGAATATTTTATCAGGTTGCTGTATCTGTGAAATGCTAATGAAAACAGTAATAGAAAGTGTTTTAACATATGAAATTAAGGACACACATTTCAGTATAAGTAACTTACAGAGACAGCGTGTAAAGTAAGTTTTACAAGCACTTTAAAATTCAGGTACACAGACATAGTACCTTATTAGGAGAAAGAGGCTCACTAGAGAGCAACTTTTGGAAACAAACTTTCTATATTATATCAACAGGGAATTAATGGTTCGTGGTCATTAATTTATCTATGATGTTGGGTGACATTAAATCCAGCAATGGATTTGGGATAGATTTGGATAGACCGAAAAATATTTTACCTAAGATTATCAATGTTATGCTGTGATGAGGGTAATGAATTCCAGATTTAATTGATTTTCAAGTTCCAAAAAGGTGTGATATAATCTTGCCACTCAATGATTGTGCTAAATGATATACTAAAACAATGTCATGACATTTATTTTATTATAATGCAAACATTAAATCATAAGTCTTGAAAGATTTTGGGAATTTTTCTTCTTTTTAATATTGATCAAACAACTTTTTAGTCATAAGGCAAACTACGACAAAGGAAAATAAAACCTTTACTCGTTATCACATGAAATGGTATCATTTAGACGTGATGGAAACAGCATTCATGAAATTTCCATGACAGGGAACTTGCCTTAGAAATATATAAAACCAAGCTCCTTTTAAAGACTTAGAATTTAATGTGGATCCCCAGAATGACGAAAAGCTTTCTGAAGAAATGGAATTCCCTACGTGTGAGAAAAGGGGAGATAAAATGAGATCAGTCATCAAAGAAAGAGCTCTTAACACAGCATATTAATGAATATGTTGTGACATTTGTCTTTTATATATCCAAATATAGGTTACATTGTTAGAAGCAAGACGACAGAGACATGGGTCCATCACATAAGCGAAGAGAATCTATATGTACCATCAGACCTCATTTTTATATACTAAAGAGTTTTAAAGGATTTTAACAGTAAGTCGTGGCAATAGTCTTGGATCGGGAATAGAATACATGTAAATAACAGCAGCTTGAATCAAATCTGCGGTAGTTAATGTTCCTAACGATGCTGTTGACTTTTCTGCCAAAATATCAGTATGTTTTGAATACGGAAGATCAACAACTTTAAAGACACGAAGAAAGGATACAAGAGACTTGCAGGAGAACCGTAGATAAGATCATAAAAACATTTCCCCATGGGTGCCTGCAACCGGCTCATGTATCTAAATTTCCTCTCAATTAAACTGTCATCTTTGTTCGGTTAACGTAGGATTTAGTACCTAGGTCAACTTTCTCTGTATTATTCCATACCTCTGTGTAGTTAGATGAAAATAAACACATTCCAATATAACTTTGTGTTCGTTGAAGAGGTATCTCTTTGCCCTATAAATCCTTGATAAAAGGCATCACATTAGTATGAAAATGTTATTCTTTATGTGAAACCAAATAATAGTAAATCTTAAAAGTTAGTTTACTGAAAAGTTGCTCTTCCCGTTTGCTATTTATTACCTTTCTGAGTCAGGTATTTTCGCAAACTGGTGAGTCGACCTCTAATTTAACCGACCGAGGATGGAACATAGATAGAAGTGGTCATGCCAGCTACATGCTTTTACTCGTTAGATTTCATGCCAGCCACATTCAAAACAGGACTTATGAGTCTCAGGGTACTCATTCTAAATACACATTATAATATGCCATACCTTATGACTGTCTTCACGTTCAAAACCAGTGGTATATTAAACCTGGAATTTTCAACTCGTAGTCTTGGAGGCACTGGTCTGGGATTTTGCTCAATATCGCCAGATAGTCTATGAATTATTATTATGTGTATCAAAATTATTATTATTATTATTATTATTATTATTATTATTATTATTATTATTATTATTATTATTATTATTATTAGATAAACTACAACCCTAGTTAGAAAAGCAGGCTACTATAAACCCAAGGGCTCCAACAGGGAAAGATAGGCCAGCGAGGAAAGAAAATAAGGTAATAGATTAACTATATGAAAACCAATGAATAAGGAATATTAGATATCTCAACCACAGCAAAAACGTTGAAGGAAATATGTCATATATCAACTATGAACAGCGACTCATATCAGCCTGTTCAACATGAAAACATTCCCTGCAAATTTTAACTTATGAAGTTCCACCGAATCAACTGTCCGATTAGGAAGATCCTTTCACTCTCTGGTCATAGCTTAAATAAAACTTCTAAAATAGAGTGTAGCATTGAGCCTTAAGTAGGAGGCAAGATTGTTATTATATCATGCATATCCAACTTACCAATAAACAATAATAACAAAACCATTATGAATACAAATATAAATGTAAATATATTTATATATATATATATATATATATATATATATATATATATATATATGCATATGCATATATATATATATATATATATATATATATATATATAAACATATATATACTGTATATGTATATATATTTATGTATATATATATATATATATATATATATATATATATATATATATATATACATATATATATATATATATATATATATACATATGTATGTATATATATATTTATATATACATACATATGTATATATATATATATGTGTGTGTGTATATATATAAATATATATATATATATATATATATATATATATATATATATATATATATATATATATATGTATATATATATATATATATGTGTGTGTATATGTATACATATTTATATATATATATATATATATATATATATATATATATATATATATATACATATATATATATATATATATATATATATATATATATATATATATATATATATATATGTATATATATATATATATATATTTATATAATAAAGCTATGATAAACCACACACCAAATAACAATAAATTGGATACAATGTGTCAACATGGTAGAGCAGACACATCATAAAAGGCAATACAAACACGTCCACCTTAGCATCTTTGACTGAAAGTAGAAGAGTAAAAATGACTTTAAAAATTATAATAAAATAATTCAAAATAGAAAAACAAATATAAGAAAACAATATCCTTTCGTTAAAACATTGTGCACACTTAGCCATTCTATTAAGTGTATCAAAGTAACTTTCTAAAATATTGGTAGAACTCAAGCCAGAACAGTACAAGGCCAAAGTACATAGGATAGGGCATTATTCAATACTAGAAAATTTTACTCTATTTCTGAGGGTCTTCCATAAGCTCTGTTCAGATAAGCTAAAAAGGTTCCTTTTATCCATACCAAGTCGGAAAGCAGTCATGTTTAATGTCGTTGTATGGATGAAGAAAGAAAATATTTAAGTTATATGGCAGACTATTAGGTATAAACAGAGGGTAAGAAAAAATCTATAACCAAAGAGGGAGCCAATATTATACTATCTGGTCAGTCAATAAAGAGCCTCAAAACTCTGCAATATAAGAAGAATAAAAGAATATATCTAACTTGGTAACTTTCTATTTTTCTATAATCTTTCGACTTTTTAACTTCCTCCATATGTTGGAGGGAGGTCATGTTCTCACCCTTATATGAGTGTCTGTGTGTGTTAGCAGGACATCTCAAGAACACCTAATTTCATCAAGCGGTTAGGGAAACATTTAATAGAAGCCTTTCTCCAGATCATAAACATCTGGTAGAAGTGGAGCAGGTTTCGTGTTTTATACTAAGGATTTTTTTTTTTTTTTTTTTTATAATTATCTATTGAAACTCTTATTACCATTTAAAGGGGGAAATGAATCTGTATAGAGGAAGCAATTTAATGGGGAAATTTTGAGAATGTTAAATTGATTCTCCATTTATATATTTATTTCTTTACTGATCCTTTTTATCTCAAATCAATAAACCACAAAGACACCAAACCAAATGTTCATCAGTGGAGCGTTCTGGTTAATTATCTTAAACAACAGGAAAAACTATATAAGAGGTGTGCTAAAAGTAATTATAGCTATACGAGAAATTATCCTTTTATCTTTAAATTAGTAAAAGAAATTCTCCCTTTTTAGGGAGAGTAATTGGTTGGAATACAATTAATGCTACAATTTATTTCCATTTGTTAGTTTAAATTCGAAAGGGTTTCATTCAAACTGACCCTTCATAAAATGTTTCAACGAGCACAAACAAGATCCCCTTGCCTCCTACTGTATCACAACAAATGGTGTACATATTCATTATTCCCGATATGACAGAATTAACAACAGCATAAAATGCCAAAAACTACGAATAATTCTGCCTATGAAAAAAATTTCATTAATGATTTGAATAACATAATATTTACATACATTCAGACGAAGCTTTTTATATTTTGACATGGTGCGAGTATTTTTTCTATATTCTGTTCCTTTTTTTATGTCGGCTAACCCCAAAATTGGGTGAATTGCCTTGGTAAATAGATAGATCTATATGTTAAATTTTTTTCTATTCCATAATTCCAAATATACTGTATGTTGTTAAGGATACGCATGCAGAAAAGCTACATTGCATTTTTTAAAGCATCTTCTTGATGAAAATCACTCCATTTGACAAGAGGTTAGGAGGTAATTGAGCTTTCTCTCCAACCCATGTTGGGCTGAAACACTATCTCTCAAGTTCTCTTCTTTTCCAAAAGGGTGACATGTTCTCCTAGGTTCCTTGACCAATCAGTTATCCTCAAAAATGTTTACCTATTGTATTCATAAACTAACAGCTTACACAGTTGGTTTACTGCTAAACACACCCTTTCTAAAATACAAACAAGGGAAAGTGATATTTCCTGGTGTGAATGAATTTTGTTAGTCTATCTAGAGACACTAGCTTACACCAATGAGTGAGTCTCCTAAATGTACAACCCTGATATATATCAAGCTTCCAACTCAAATACACCTTTATCATCCTTAGACCAAAAGGGAAAGGTGACTTGAATTATATCAGATGGATAGATGGAGTCTCCCCCTAACTTGGCCATCATCCACTAACTACTTTGTTATAGAATTCAAAGGTCTTTTCCACATCCAACTGAAGGTTGCGTCTCTAATAAGACTAAGGTTTGTAAATATGAGGAAAATATAAATTATTTTCAGATTTCTTATATTAAATTACTAACTGATCAACTAATTGCCATGTATATCAGCCAAAAAAAAAAGGCTTACCTTTTTTTCGTTGGTTATTGAAATATAGAACCTTGGGAATTAAACACCTCAAGTCTACAGTGGAGAGGAAAGATTTAAAGGTAGCTCTCCATGTGTGTTCTTGAGTATTACCAGAGAGGGTTTTTTTATGGTCAAATCCTCTTCCTTTGCAGCTGAAGCTGTTATTGTAGTATGATTATTCAGGGGATAAGCACGTTTATTTCTTTTCACAATATTTGAAGCTCCATCTACAATAGAAATACCTTCAAACGTCGCTAAACTAAGACATCTTTAATGAAAATTACCATGATGATTTAAGAAATAATATGGAATTTTTCTAGGTACTAGATTAACTTCGTGGCCGTCTTTCTATTCGGACTAATGCGATTTATATATTACTGAGGGTAAACTTATCAGGAGTTAATTTTCAGGTCGTATGTGTCTCTCTTTGTAGGAATTAGTGTATATATATATGTATATATATATATATATATATATATATATATATATATATATATAAAATGAGTATAAATAAATATATACAGTATGTAGAGTATATATATATATATATATATATATATATATATATATATATATATATATATATATATATATATATAAATATATATATATATATATATATATATATATATATATATATATAAATAAATATATATATATAATATATATATATATATATATATATATATATGTATATATATATATAATGTGTATATATAAATATAATATATATATATATATATATATATATATATATATATATATATATATTTATATATGTATGTATATATATATGTAAGTATAATATATGCATATACATATATATATATATATATATATATATATATATATATATATATATATATATATATATATATATATATATGTATACTACTACTACTACTCCGCCATTGGGTTTACATAACCTGGTATTGTGCTCCTCCCCTTTTAACCATTTTTGGATTGTATTATGCCTTACTACATGCAAATGGTGCTACAAACGGATATTTAAATGTGTAGTGATTAATATGAGTGCATAGTGATACTCTTATGGAGACTGATGGAGTGAAAAATTTCAATTTAAGAATTGTGGATTTGATGAACCATCCATGAAAATTTTTTCCTGGTTTGCGCATGCGCATTAAGCTCTCCGTAGAGGGTGAACTACAAACAAATGGTGTTTGTTTATGTTTGGAGCAGGTTACGTTTGATGTAATGGATAAGGAAATAATCATAAACAACCTTCTTTGTTTTGTAACTTCTGCCAAAAATGATTTTACCAAAGAAACTTTATTGATTGTAGCTGATTGTTTTTATTCCCATGAAAATATCAAGACTGCGGAATCCGAGCTTGCAAATATTCTTCATAAGGACCTTGTTTGGAGGAGGGACCCAGTGAAAAAACGAAAAGACTTAAAGGATGTATTGGAATACAGTGAAGAGGTAATTGATTCAAACAAGAGGATAAAATTTGTGTGTGAGAGCTATAAAGGAATGCCTCCCATTGGTATGGAATTTATTGCCCCACTGATATTAAGATTATCGGAAGACGTAAATAAAATAAATGAAGTGTTACCGAAGTTTGTCGATATTAGATCTGAGGTAATAAATACTGCAGATTCTGTGAGACAAGTGAGGAAAGATGTCAAAGACCTTAAAAATTAATTCAGCTGTGCCGTCAAAGGTATAAATGAAGCCGCAAATGATTTATCCGATGAGATGGAGCTATTGCAGGATGTGCAATCTTTCAGGATGTCTGTCAGTGGAGAGGGATCTCTCCCCGAGAGGGTTTGTATCGGGGAAAAAGATAATAATACCCATTTATCTTACTCAGCAGTTGCATCTAGGCCATCCAAAAACAACTCAAGAAAAGCTGTAAACAACGTAAAAGACATGTCAAATTCTACTGAAAACAACCTTGTTGAGGGACAAAATGGTTCATCTTCTGATTCAGAAATTGCTGGACAGGGCCGAGACCTTGACGAGATTTTGTCAGCCTACAGAGAAGATGCAGATAGTCGAAGAAGTGAAGAAGAGGGTTGGACAGTCGTTGGAAAGAAAAATAAACCTAAACTTACAGCAAAAACTCAGAGAAACAGTCAAGTTGAGAATCGTAAACAACGAAATTTTAAAGTGACTGGTGTTAAAAAAACGGGTCACCACTCGTTCAAAGGAGTGAAAAAAACTGTTGATGTTTTTGTTGGAAGAGTGGATACGGAAGTTGACTCAAATGATATTAAAAGTTTTGTTAAAGAAGTCTTTGATATAAATGTTATTAAGATAGAAGAACTGGAAATATTCAGTTCAGAGAGCAAAGCTTTTAAACTAACAGTAAATTTAGACGAAAGGGAAAGCTTATTTGACTCAGAGTCATGGCCTGAAGGGGTCATAGTAAACAAGTATTACAAAAAGAGACAATAAGACAAATTTTTTATATTATTAGTGTAACCATTTGTTTATTTTGTATCATTGTTGATATTTGTACCTTTGCTTTCTATTTATCATGGCATTGAAACTTTGCACATATAATTGTTGCTCTCTGGCGAAAAACATTGATCTGGTCAGAGAGCTTGCGGTAAGTCAGTATGATTTTATATTTTTACAAGAAACATTTGTTACAGAAAACAGACTTGGTGATTTACAGTTTATTGATGAGCATTATGAAGTAATAGGGTCACCGGCAGTCTATTCGGAGAAAGCTATTGAGTCTTTTTCCGGTAGGTGTGAGGGTGGGTTAGCTTGTCTTTGGAAAAAGAGTTCTTCTCTTCATATCAAAAAGATTATTATAGAGAAGGATTTTATTGTAATGTCCGTTCTTTATAACCAAAAATTACTTGTGTTTGTAAATGTATATATCCGAAGCGATATTTGTAGAATAGAGACTTTGAATGATTATTTGGCTTCACTTAGTTACCTTGAATATATTTTAACTGAGATTAGATATGATTCTATATTTTTTATTGGGGATTTTAATGCAGACCCTTTTTCTGGTCGCTCATGGAATCACTTGACGGATTTTATGAAAGATAATAAACTTGAATGTTTTGATGTATGTGCTCTGGATGACTCTACTTTCACATTTTTGTCCAACGGGGGTAGCTATACCAAATGTTTAGACCATATAGTTGGGAGAAAGGAAAATGATACCTATGTGAAGAATATCAGAGTATTGTATGATATAATTGGTTCAGACCATTTGCCAGTAGAAGCTGAAGTGGTTGTTGATGCTGGAAGTCCTTGTACACCATCATATTTAGGTCCTGGAGACGGAAAAATTAGGTACTATGTTGACTGGGATAAACTTTCTTCAAATGAACTTTGTCTTATTGGAGCAAATGTGATGTCTAGAGTGGGTAGCTTTGTAAGTAATGCATCATTTGACTGCTGTTCTTTGAGTTGTAGAGATTGTAAACATCTCAAGGAAATTGATTGTTTTTACTCTGCACTTGCAATGTCTGTAAAAGAGGAAAGCTTTCTTTACTCAAGGGCAATAAAGAGAAAATGTAAATATAAAGTGATACCTGGATGGAATCGTAATGTAAAATGTAAATACAAAAC
Source organism: Palaemon carinicauda (assembly GCF_036898095.1). Classification (NCBI taxonomy): domain Eukaryota; kingdom Metazoa; phylum Arthropoda; class Malacostraca; order Decapoda; family Palaemonidae; genus Palaemon; species Palaemon carinicauda. The sequence continues at coordinate 61,702,285 of NC_090760.1, read as the reverse complement.
TGCTAGAATGGAATATTTAAAGTGGTTGCGGTCAGGAAAAATACATGCGGGCCCAGACTTCGATCAAATGAGGGGAAGTCGCAAAATATTCAAAGAGTCATTAAATGAATGTAAGAGAAATGAATTTGCTGAGAGGTCTTTATCGATTCAAGAAAAATTTGAGGACAAAGATATGAAACAATTCTGGGGGGATGTAGGGAAAAAGAATAACAAAGCGAAACAATCAGAAATAATTGATGGGGAAAATAATATAGAAAATATAATACAGATTTTTAATAATAAATTTCTATCGTTTGATATAAACAGTTCAAATGAACTCCCAGAAAATTAGCTACTATTGAAATTAAATGAATATTGGATAAATAACAGAAAATTCAACATTACGATATCATTAGATTCGTTAAAAAGGTTGATTAAAAAACTTAAAAATGGAATTGGTCATGACGGAATTCATGCTATTTTATTGAAAAGGGGTAGTGATCAGGTTTTGAGTTTGTTGTGTGATTTTATGAACGCCTGTTATGGTCATTGTTACTTCCCTCTGGAATTACTTGGCGGGGATATTAATCCTACAATAAAGGACCTAAATGGAAATGTTTCTGAATCATCGAACTACCGTCCGGTGAAGCAGTCGTCACTTATCTTGAAACTCTTTGAAATGCATCTTTTAGATATTATGGAAGAAAAAATTAGTTTTAATTCATTGCAGTTTGGGTTTAAAGAGGGAACTTCCACTAGTGATGCATGCTTACTTTTTAAGGAAATAATAAACAAATACACAAGAATGGGTGAAAAAGCTTTTGGCCTGTTCATCGACCTTTCTAGGGCTTTTGATACTGTTAATCATTTCTTGTTGGGTGATATAATGATTAAAAGAAATGTACCACCAGATATTGTTCTCCTTCTAATGAATTACCTGAGAAACCAAAGAGCACGAGTTTTATGGAATGGGAATAAAGGGAAATATTTTTATATAGATACTGGTGTTAGACAGGGAGGTATACTTTCTCCTTTTCTATTTAAATTGTATATTGACCATATTTTGGAAGAAATTGTAAAAATAGATAAAGGATGAAAATTGGGTGTATTACGAGTGAACATCATAGCCTATGCTGATGACATTGTTTTGTTGGCTGATACCAAAGATAATCTAAGCCTATTATATGAAAATTTAAAAGGAAAAATTGAAAAGGTGAAACTTATTATAAACACAAATAAAACAAAATGTATGATATTCAAAAGGGCGGGTTTGGCTTCAAACCCAGTGAAGGTAACTCTTGGAGATGATGAGTTGGAAGTAGTGGAGGGTTATAAATATTTAGGTTTTCACATTGTAAATGACTTATTGGATATTTCGGATGTCAAAGTCAGGCTAAATTCTTTTTATTCTAAATTTAATAGGCTTTTTCGAAATTTTAATAATATATCTATTGAAGTGTTTTTATACCTTTTTAATTCGTATTGTAATCCTGATTATGGACTATCTGTTTGGAATATTGGCAAAATATTCAGAAAGCAGATTTTTAAAGGGTTTGAAGTAGCTTATGGTA
>NC_090760.1:61678021-61695235 GCF_036898095.1 Palaemon carinicauda | reverse complement strand
CTAAATATTTGGATAATTTATAATTCATAAAACTAGTTGCAATGATAATTAGTCTTATTGTAAGTCCGGGTATAAAAGTTTTAATTAAGTCACACAAATAAGGCAATGACGGTACAGGAGAACTCAGAGTCAATTCAGAATTTCTCCTGCACTGAATTGATTTTATGATTTTGTTAAAATGTTTAATTACTTCATCTAGGCGATTGCCTCTTCATTTCAAGAAATTAGAAATATCGGAAAGAACTAAATGCAATTTTCGTAAATATGTAGTTTTGTTCATAGTAACTATCACATTTTCCTTGTCTATTTTTGTTAAATACAAGTTGCTATCATCTGTTTTTTCTCTTAAGATTTCAAGGCTGTGTAGAAATGTTTTGGAAAATTAATAGAATTTGGGTATCTCATTCACAGAATATATGATGTTTTATAGCAATGTGAATATTACTTTATGGATTTTTTTTTTCAGTTTGATAAATACAAAACCAACGTTAATGCAATCAGGTTTTTGTTTACAGGGAGTGATAATCCATATCACGAAGTTTTTCTCTCTCAAATCAATAGGTACACGTTTATCAGATAAATTGACGACACAATTATTTTTTTTCAAGTCACTTGCCTGTCAAAATCGGTTAAATTTTTCTCCCAGATGGACACTTACACTACGCAATTTCTCTTTAAGTCGGATGTAGATGATGTCTAACAAGGGGATTTCCAATCAAGGGGAATATAGTGCATAAACTTACGCCTCACCTTTCGCAGAGTCCTGAACTATAGCTACTCTCTCCATGACATTTTGATAGTGCTCCTGTAAGTGTATTCGAATGCCAGTATTATCTCTGTCCTTTAAATCTAAACTTCTCTTATGCCATTTCATGACAATCACTTAAACAATGCACTTTCTTTCTTGTTTCAAACTACTCTGCTCCTCTATAATCAATCCTTCATACAACTCTAAGTTAATAAAGACTTCTATTTTATATCAGCCACGTATATCAAGATACTGGGTATGTTATTCCTCTACTAATTATAGTGCCTCCTCCGACTACTTTACTTTTATTCAGTAAGAAGAGTTTTACTTCCTCTTATTCATGGGGAACATTTGCTTCTTTCAGACCATTTTCAAACTACATTTACTCAGCTTGAGTATTTACTCAATGTTGTTTTCAACTTAGGGAACATTCTTATGTCCAAAAGTCTGATTTGTAAAACCAATATCATTATCATAATTCGCCTTGTTGTTATTGATACTATTATTAATGTTACTTCTGTTAAGATTTTTGCTATTTATATCTAACTTGACAACATTTGCCTTGTAAGTCTAGTATCCTTCTAATTCTGCACCTTGGCTGCAATTAATGCCTTCTGCTATAGATAAAATGATTGAATATTCTCAAGTTACAACGATATTCGTTATGTTCTATTTACGCTAAAATGGTATTTTCACTTGAAATTTATAAAATCCAAACCTGACCCGTAGCTGAAAGTATGATCCCAGACTGGGTATATGTGGCCAGCGTGCTGCAAGTTCGAGAGTACCTCCCGAAGTGTTCTTTGCACTGCAGTTGCAACTTACAAATAAAAAACATATACCAGGACAAAGGTCATCGGGGTAATCGTTTCTTGTTGCTTGAAAAGGATTGAATAGTAAAACTTGTAGTAAACAAACGACTAAAAAATCTAATTGAGGATAAAACCTGTCATTATTGTGTTTATATTCCTTTTTTTTTTTCATAAATGAACAGCTATGGTAGTAATAAAAAAAAAAATACCATTTATAAAAGAGGGTTCACTTTTAGAAAATTGCTTTTGCATACGCTTTTAGTTTCCTAATAAATTCCTCCCTCTCTTCTTCGCAGACCCCTTGTTGATGGGCGCATGAGTTGTTATGACATATTCTCTTCTCTTTCACAAATTTTAAACCCATGAACCAGGCGCTGATGCATGGACCTCTAAGATCTTCACAACCAAACCTAAAAGAAGGATACTTCATACTCCTTTTCTCTTTAACCCTAAATTTTAATCTCATGTATACAAGGAATTGTAATTCTCATATATATATATATATATATATATATATATGATGGGCTGGGCAATGGCGGTGGGGTAGTTTATCCACCCTGGCAGGCTCAACCATACCGCTAAGGCCAGTTCTGAGAGACCAGACCAAGACTGGACTCCTATAGGCCTTCTCCTTTATTTTAAGATAGGCAAAGGCTAGGAGAAGGAAAACTCCAAAATCAAACCAAACAAGACCCCAAAGGCGGAGCTTCCCAGCACCGGCGGAAGAGGGCAATGCCTGTCGGGCAGGCAACAAGGCGGGCCTTGACATAACAAGAACCCGGCAGCCCGATGCAACCAACATCGGAGAAGCCGCCTGTCTCATATGTCTTGAGCCGCGGTGAAAATGATGTGGGCCAAGTGTGTGTGCGTGGCCGTTGCAAAGCCACGACCACCCAAAACAATATACCTAGCTACTGGCATTATGTCGTTTCCTCCACCCTTCTTCATCTCTTTCTCACCATCATCATCATCATCACCACCAGCAAGTCCTGAGGCGACAGCACCGTGGGTGAAGGGGGCAGGCCTGGATAGCTGGAAGCCCTTAGCCCACGACTGCACTCAGGCGGCGAGTCTAAGATTCAGTCGCTCTCTGGTGACGGTGCCGTGACACCAGAGTTCGGCAGCTGGACCCGTGACTGGGCTGGCCTATTGAGGACACCGCAGCCCACCCAACATGGGGAGGCCCCTAGAAAAGGTGGGGTAAACATCGGACACGGCAAACCCGTCTGGTCAGCTCACCGCGGCTGGCGGACATCCCACTAATGCGGTCGAAATAACAAGAAAAGAATATTAACCTTAGGTGCGTGGAACATCCGCACCCTCCAAGACGTGACGAACACCAACCGCCTGGAACGACGTACAGCCCTCGTCTGCAAGGAGCTAGCCCGCTTCAATGTTGATGTGGCGGCTCTTAGCGAGACCAGACTACCCGAAGAGGGCAACATCAGGGAAGCTGGAACAGGCTACACCATCTTCTGGAAAGGCAAGGCCCTAGAGGAGCCTCGCATCCACGGTGTCGGCTTCGCCATCCGTTCCCAGCTAGTGCAGCAGCACAACCTCGCTCCCAAGGCCATCAGTGAGCGCCTGATGACTGTCCGCATCCCCATCACGCGGGACAGACATCTCACCCTGATCTCTGTCTACGCCCCGACTATGACCTCAACCGATGATAACAAAGCTGCCTTCTACACCCAGCTCGACCGCACCATCCAGGCAGTGCCCGCCAATGACAAGCTCGTTGTGCTTGGCAACTTTAATGCCCGAGTAGGCAAAGACCATCGCCTGTGGGAGGGAATCATCGGCCGCCATGGCATTGGAAATTGCAACGCCAATGGCCAACTCCTACTGGGTCTGTGTGCAGAACACCAACTTGTGGTAACCAACACCATCTTCCAGTTACCAAAGCGACAAAAGACCACATGGAGACACCCACGGTCTAAACACTGGCACACCCTGGACTACGTCCTGACCAGAGCCAGAGACCGAGGAGACGTCCGCATCACCCGATCCATGCCCGGAGCGGACGACTGCTGGACGGACCACAGACGCCTCATCTCCCGACTCTCCGTGACGACTCTACGACCACCCAGAAGGGCACCTGACAGCGTACCACACCAACGCTTTGATTGTAGTAAGCTCCGCAACCCACAGGTGGCACAGAACTACAAGGAGGCCTGCGAACAATACCTCGCAGACCCTGTGGGTCAGGCCACTGTCGAGCACCACTGGACCACCCTCAGAAACGCCATGGCCCGTGCCGCGGAGGAAACACTAGGCTACACCACCAAGAAACGGTAGGATTGGTTTGATGAGAATGATGCTACCATCTCTCTTCTCATTGAAACCAATCGACAAGCACGCCTGACTTTGGAAAACCAACCAACAGTAGCTAACAAATGTGCTCACAAGGTGGCTGAAGCTGGTTGCCAAAGAGGTATCCGTGAAGCCCAGAACACCTGGTGGCAAAGAAAAGCTGCAGAAATACAGAGTTTCGCTGACCAACGTGACCTGCGCAGCTTCTATGCAGCAACAAAAGATATATTCGGTCCCACACGGTCATCAGTGGGCAGCCTGAAGGACGCGGATGGGGCCACGACCATCACCGACAGCGAGGGCATCCTGGCCAGGTGGAGGTCTCACTTTGAGAACTTCCTCAATGACCAAGCAGACACCCCAGACGATCTCCTGCGAATGACCCCGCAGCATCCCGTCCGTCACTGGATGGCACTACCACCCTCCATCCATGACTTCAACAAGGCCCTGCAGCGCATGAAGCCCGGCAAAGCCCCAGGGCCAGACAACATCCCGTTGGAGCTCCTCACTCACGGTGGCCCCGGCTTGAGGAACCGTTTGATGCTCCTTATACTGAAAATATGGGAGACCAAGACCCCCCCCAGTGACTTCCGCGATGCAAACATTGTTACCATCTTCAAGAAGGGAGACAGGGAGAACTGTAACAACTACCGGGGAATATCACTACTAAGCATCGCAAGTAAGATTTTCGCTCGGATTCTCCTTGACCGCCTCCTTATTCTCGCAGAAGACGTCCTGCCAGAGTCCCAGTGTGGCTTTCGACCTTCCCGCGGGACCATAGACATGATCTTCTGTGCGCGACAACTACAAGAGAAGAGCCTCGAACAACAACAGCCCATAATGTTCATCTTCTGGGATTTGAAAAAGGCCTTCGACAAAGTACCTCGACCTGCCATGTGGGCTGTCCTCAAAAGATATGGGTGCCCACCCGATTTTGTCAAGCTGGTGCGTGCCCTCCATGACGGAATGGTTGGGAGAGTCTGACACCAGAACTCTCTTTCAGACCCATTCCCCATCAATGGCGGCCTGAGGCAGGGCTGTGTTCTGGCCCCGACGTGTTTCTCGCTATACACCGCAGCAATGCTCAACGAGATTCCCCCAGACACACCCTCAGTCGACCTACGTTTCCGCATGGATGGAGGGGCTTTCAACCTCGCTAGACTCCGCGCCAGAACCAAGACCACCTTATGTGCAGTGCGAGAACTGCAGTATGCTGACGACAATGCCACCCCAGGTCAGACGGCAGAGGACCTGCAGTCGCTAGCTGATGCATACAACTCTGCCTACGAACGTTTTGGGATGCAAGTCAACTCAGACAAAACCAAGACCCTCGTCCAACATCCACCAGGACTGATGCTCCCCAACTTCAATACCACAGTGAATGACCAACCGTTAGAACAGGTGGACCAGTTCTCCTACCTAGGGAGCATCCTAACATCAGATCCCACAAGCAAAAAGGACGTGGAGAACAGGATCAGGGCAGCCCACTCCGCCTTTGGCCGACTGAACCGCCGCGTATTTAACAACCACGCACTGACAATGACCACCAAAATAATGGTGTTCAGGACAGTAGTCCTCTCCACACTCCTGTATGCATGTGAAACATGGGCGCTATATAGAAGCGATATTAAAATCCTAGAACGCTTCCAACAAATGAAACTGAGGCAGATCTTGAAAATCCCCTGGGAGAGCCACACCACCAACATTGAAGTCTTAGAACGTGCCTCGCTGACCAGCGTGGAGGCCACCATCATCCACCACCGCCTCCGCTGGATAGGACACGTGCATAGGATAGATCCATCTAGGCTCCCAAAGAAAATATTCTACGGAGAACTGACCCAGGGCTCCAGACCACGAGGAGCCCCGAAAATGCGTTATAAAGATCAACTAAAGCGCACCCTGGCTCTAACTGACATCGATCCTTCCAAATGGGAAGAAACAGCCAGGGACAGGAAAACCTGGAGGAGTACAGTACACCATGGCACCGTGGACTTCGAGGAGAGGAGGAGACAAAATGAGGAGGCTAGGAGGAGAAGAAGGAGAGAGCGATTAGAACAGCCCCGCCCACCACCTACCCTCCCTTGTGAACACTGTCCGCGACTCTTCCACCACAGACTGGGACTTAACAGCCACATCAGGCATAAGCACCCACCCCACAGATAGGAGGCTGATGGCTAACGACAGAACCCAATACTCGGACACGAGTGGGCGCCGACGAGAATATATGTATATATGTGTATATGTATATGTATATATATATATATATATATATGTATGTATGTATGTATATATATATATATATATATGGGTGTGTGTGTGTATATATACAGTATATATGTATATATATATATATATATACATATATGTATATATATATATGTATATATATATATATATATATATATAAATCTAAATAAATATATAGATATAACTGTATATACATATATATATATATATATATATACATATGAATATATATATATATATATATATATATTTTATATATATATATACATATATATATAAATAAAAAATATATATATATATGTATATATATGTGTGTATATATATATATATATATATACATATAAGAGTGTGTGTGTGTTTGTGTATATATATAGATTTATATATATATATATATATATACATATAAGAGTGTGTGTGTGTTTGTGTATATATATAGATTTATATATATATATATATATATATATACATATATATATATATATATATATATGTATATATATATATATATATATATATCATACATATACCAAAGGCACTTCCCCTAATTTTGGGGGGTAGCCGACATCAACAAGAAACAAAACAAAAAAGGGGACCTCTACTCTCTACGTTCCTCCAGCCTAACCAGGGACTCAGCCGAGTTCAGCTGGTACTGCTAGGGTGCCACAGCCCAACCTCCCACATTTCCACCACAGATGAAGCTTCATACTGCTGAGTCCCCTACTGCTGCTACCTCCGCGGTCATCTAAGGCACCGGAGGAAGCAGCAGGGCCTACCGGAACTGCGTCACAATCTCTCGCCATTCATTCCTATTTCTAGCACGCTCTCTTGCCTCTCTCACATCTATCCTCCTATCACCCAGAGCTTTCTTCACACCATCCATCCACCCAAACTTTGGCCTTCCTCTTGTACTTCTCCCATCAACTCTTCCATTCATCACCTTCTTTAGCAGACAGCCATTTTCCACTCTCTCAACATGGCCAAACCACCTCAACACATTCATATCCACTCTAGCCGCTAACTCATTTCTTACACCCGTTCTCACCCTCACCACTTCGTTCCTAACCCTATCTACTCGAGATACACCAGCCATACTCCTCAGACACTTCATCTCAAACACATTCAATTTCTGTCTCTCCATCACTTTCATTCCCCACAACTCCGATCCATACATCACAGTTGGTACAATCACTTTCTCATATAGAACTCTCTTTACATTCATGCCCAACCCTCTATTTTTTTCTACTCCCTTAACTGCCCCCAACACTTTGCAACCTTCATTGACTCTCTGACGTACATCTGCTTCCACTCCACCATTTGCTGCAACAACAGACCCCAAGTACTTAAACTGATCCACCTCCTCAAGTAACTCTCCATTCAACATGACATTCAACCTTGCACCATACTCGTAGTTACTTATTTGTATAAGCATGTATACATATATGTGTATATACATCATTATTAATATAATTATTGTTATAATTATTATTATTATTATTATTATTATTATTATTATTACTATTATTATTACTTGCTGAGCTACAACCCAAGCTGGAAGAGCAGGTTGCTATACGCTCAGGGGCCCCAATAAGGAAAATAGCCCAGTGAGGAAAGGAAACAAGGAAAAATTAAATTTTAAAAAACGGTGACGTTTTAATGAATATATCCAATATAAACTACGAAAAGCTCAGCAAAACAAGAGAAGGAAAAATGAGATAGAATACTTGCCAGAGTCTGCCCTCAAGCAAGAGAACTCTAACCCAAGACAGTGGAAGACCATAGTACAGAGGCTATGGCACTACCCAAAACTAAAGAACAATGGTTTGATTTAGTAGTGTCCTTCTCCTAGAAGAGCTGCTTACCATAGCTAAGGAGTCTCTTCTACTCCTACCAAGAGGAAAGTATCCACTGAACAATCAAAGTGCATTAGTTAACCTTTAGACGAAGAAGAATTGTTTAATATTCCAAGTGTTGTCAGAAATATGGGAACCGAGGAGAAACTGTAAAGAAACAGCCAGACTATTCGGTGTATGTGTAGATACAGGGAAAGAACCGTAACTAGAAAGAATGAGCCAATGTCGGACTGTCTGGCCAGTCAAATAACTCCATTAGTCTTTAGTGGTAGTATCTAAACAGGCGGCTGGTACCCTGGCTAACCTACTCCATATATATATATATATATATATATGTATCTATATATATATATATATAGATACATATATATATATATATACATATATATATATATATATATATATGTGTGTGTGTGTGTGTGTATGTGTGTATAAATAAATAAATATATGTATATATACATATATATATATATATATATATATAAATAAATATTTGTAAGCTATATATATATATATATATATATACATATACATATATATACATATATATATATATATATATATATGATAAATTTTGCACATTTTTACGTGTTTTTCATATTCAAATAAGCCATATATATTTTTGATATATTAATGTCTGGATTCTCTTAACGACCTCGGGATCAGAGCCCCAGGCGAAATCACACAAAGACAAGAGCTTGGCTCCGGCCGGGAATCGAACCCTGGTCGGCAAGCTTGTGTAGACAGTGACTAATCCACTTGGCCAAGTGGATTAGTCACTGTCTACACACTTGGCCAAGTGGATTAGTCACTGTCTACACAAGCTTGCCGACCAGGGTTCGATTCCCGGCCGGAGCCAAGCTCTTGTCTTTGTGTGATTTCGCCTGGGGCTCTGATCCCGAGGTCGTTAAGAGAATCCAGACATTAATATATCAAAACTATATATGGCTTATTTGAATATATATATATATATATATATATATATTATATATTTACATATGTAGATACATGCACACACACACACACACAAACACACACACACACACATATATATATATATATATATATGTGTGTGTGTGTGTGTGTGTATCTATATCTATCTATCTATCTATATCTATATATATATATATATATATACATATATACACCTATATATATATATATATATATATAGATATATATAGATAGATAGATACACACACACACATATATATATATATATATATATGTACATATATATATATATATATATATGTATATATATATATATATATATATGTATATATATATATATATATATATAACATAGTACGAACAACAATTCTATTCACAAATTTGCTTCAATCCTTTTTCCACCCCCTCCTTCGTCATTTTTCCTTTCCATCTTGCAGGGTTTCTTCTAAAAAAAATAGATATAATAACTACCTTTCAATAGAAATGACAAAAAAAGAAAATGTAATGGTACAAAGTTCACTTCAAGATATCACAGAATTATCAACTACAATTAATTATTTGCTCTGCTAATAAGATTTCACAATGATTACTAGTATCGGATATGATTTCCAGCTATTTTATTGACTGTCATTGTGAATAATATTCTCTTTAGAATTAAAACGGACAGAAAATATATGCAACCTGAACCATGAACAATATGATTTCCCCATCATAGGTTCGCACCTTGCCAGTTTAATCCCGTATCGACATGGTATTCTATTTAGTCATCAGTTCTTTGAAATGACAAATATCTTATTCAAAAGGACTTCTTAGTAAGGATATGACGGCTCTGTGATTCTTTATATCATATTTATTTCCTCATCGATCTGAAACCAATGTTATCACGTATGAATGGAATAAAAATTAATACTGAGCAAATTCTTTGTAATCAATGCTGTGGGGGGCATAAAATATAAAACACAGAAAAGGTAATTTTAGCAGTTAAATATTTTATCTCAATATTCAATATCTCATATTTTTAAATGAGACGGGTATTCGAGGAAAGTCTCAGTTCGAATAAGAAATCACTCACGAACCTGAAGATAAAAAAACATTCGCACTATATAAAACAATTCCAAAATGGCAAAAGTAAAACATAAGTAACGTTAAGTTAAAGAGATTGTAGAATTTGATATACAATTACACTTATATAAATATATATATATATATATATATATATATATATATAGCCTATTTTCATACCATATTAATCTAAATTATGTTCGATGTTCTACATAATTTACACAGATATTGATTATTCAAAGCTGACTAAATATCATATACCATTATTCACTAAAAGGCCACGACTGCTCGAAAAGAAAAGTTTAAAAAACATTCTAAAACGATTCCTTTAAAAATGTCCAAAAAAATCTAAAAAAACCTGGCTGAAGAAACAGCTAATAAAAAAATAATTGAAACGACTTCATGAAAATCTATGAAATTCTGAAAAAAAACGGAAAATTAATTAAAATTCGAAGAATTAAAACATTTCAAAACAATAAAATAACCAGTCAATTATATCAGCGATACATCTCAAGAATCCAATTAGGGATTCCATGAGGGTCATTCATTAAGCTTCGGGTTATTTCGCTTGTCGATGTTGACTCCAAAGGGAATGACTGTCTGGTTGCAATTAATTACGGGAGGGGGAAGGACTTCAGGGCCTTTAATGCAACTGGAATTGATATCCAAGGAATCATTCTGGAGTTATTGACATGATATTTTAATCATAAGGTGAAGATAGCAATAGTTTGCACATCTATGCAGGTGATAGATAAATACATTTATAGCTGTACACACAGAAACTAACAAACAAACAAAATCACAATACTACGTGAGATAGATAGACAGATATGTATTTATATACACATACATATATACACACACACGTATGTGTGTGTATAAATATATATATATATATATATATATATATATATACATATATATATATATATATATATATATATATAATGTGTGTGTACGTGTATGTGTATATACATCCGCATTTACCGTATTTCCTTCTGAAGTCATAACAACTAATCAATATCTAATTAATTTCGTGTAACCAACTAAATTCCTGAAGTGAAGTCCCTGTCTCCCAAATTAGCAGTAGTATAACTGACTAACAGAATTACCGTAATTGTGTGGGTGAATATTAAATACCTTACAGTAATTGGTAACTGATCCTCATCATGATATTCTTGTTTGAAAAACCATTATACACGTAGAATTTTTTTTTACATCCAATAATAATAATTATTATTCATTTAACGTTGCAAATTTAAGCTTCAACTTTTCATGAGTTACTATAAAAAGATAATATTGTAGAAACAATTGACGCATGCACGGTATATGCAGGTGGGCCGTTAGTTTGTAACCAAGAGGCAAGGTGAATATATTTGACTTTAATTCAACAGATAGCGAGTTTGTATATAAGAGGTTCAAGACAAGTATGTCACAAAGTTTCAAAAATACTTATTTATCTAATGACAGGCTTAAATAGGTTCTGTTAACAGCGAGGAGAAGAATGCTACACAAGAAAACACCATTACAGTGCACGAGAATGTGTGTAACACGTGCAGTACATGGCTGTGCCCCTAAAAAAGACATGCATGGGAAATAGATTGCCCTGCTCTAGAGAGTGTACTATAAGTGGGTCAGCTTGCAGGAGATACACAGGTTTGAGGTGATCAATGGAGACCAAGTTTTAGTTGCCACGAATGTTGATTAGGAAAGCCTTCAGATTGAGAGGGATCACAAAGAAATGGCCCCTATAAAGGGGTGTTAGTGTAGTGTCCTTTCATAGGAAAACATACTTTGCAGAGTGCAAATCTGGGGGCTTGTAAGTCTGGTGGCATTGAGTAAAATTTTTCCACAATGTGACGGCGCTGGATTTTGTCCGAGAGGGTTGCAGATGAAAAAAAAAATTGGCAGGGACGACCAACAGGTCGTCATACACCATTTCAGCGTTCGAGACATACAGGACATCTATATGAGTGGCCCTTAGTTCCACGAGGACCCAAGGAAGCTGAGTAATTCAGTTGGAGTCCTTGCAGGGCGACATCAAAGCTACTTTGGCGGTGCGACTGTCAACCAAAAGTGTGTGCCTGAGTCAGATGGTCTGTGCAAATGACAAAGGGCATACCTTCTAAGAAGTGGCAAAAGAGATTTGGATTCTGCCTTGAACAGTTTTTTTACTTAAAAAGGCCAATGGGTGGAGCAAGCCATTGTCCACCTGCTCGAGCACTGCACCGATAGCGATGTCACTGGCATCGGTGGAAAAAAGGAGAGGGGCATGTTGCATGGAAAAAATGAAAGCAGCAGCGGTTGATAGGGCATTCTTTGTTTTGCAGAAAGATGTTCCTTGATGGGTACCCCATTTCATGTCTTTAGGCTTACCCTTGAGGGAGGCATAGAAGGGGTCAAGAGTGGTGATGGCTGGTAATAGTTGATCAGGCCCATGAATTCTTGAAGTGCTTTGACAGTCAAGGGTGTAGGGAAGTTCTGAACAGCTGCATCACTCCTACAGGAGTGATGCAGTGCCCTAAGAAGGATACATTATTAGTGCTAAAGGTAAATTTGTTGTACCTGACTACAAGGCTGTTCTGTTGTAGATGGTCGAGCATGATCCATAGGTGGTAAATAAGGAAGAGAACACTAGTATATCATCCACGTAACATACACAGAAGAGGAGGTCTCCTAAAATGCCATCAATGAGGCATTGAAAAGTGGTCCCAGCATTATAAAGGCCAGGACAGGATTAATTGAAGGTGTATGTACCGAAGAGGATGGGGATGACGGTCTTGGGAATATCTTCTGGGTTCATGGGCAACTGATAATACTCCTTCAGGAGGTCGAGCGTGGAGATAACCTTCGCTTTCCAAAAGTAACAGATCACGTCAATGTTGTTTGGGAGTGGGTAGCAATCCAGTTCTGTCTTCATATTCAGACTCCTGTAATCCTCCCACGGAAGCAGGGGCTCATCTTTCTTCAGAATGATGTATAAGGGTGACAACTTTGAGTTTGAGGCCTTTTAGGAAAAGCCCATTATTTTCCTTTTGGCAAAGATTTGTTTAGCGGCAACCAAACGATGCTGTGCCAGATGGCTGAATCTGGTGAATGCTAGGAACCCCGTGTTCTTGATATGGTGATAAATACCATGTTTGGCGGGAGCTGCGGGTGAAGTTATGGATGGAATACTTCCAGGTACGATGTGAGGAGGTGGGAGTAGGCTTCCATGGACGAGTGAGGTCTGCATTAACTAACCGTTGGTGAGCAACATCAACCAGGAGTCAGAAATGGGAGAGGAAATCCCCACCAAGGATTGGCAATGTGACATTGGCAACAAGAAACTTCCAATGATACATGGCACTTCAAAACGATAACGTGAGGGTTTCATATAAATGGGTCGGAGTTGCAGATCTGTTGGCAGCCACCAGGCAGACATCAGTAGGCGTAGACAGACTAAGTCATATCCAGGAGAGTGGCCTTAGTAGAAGAGCTAGGCAAGCACCCGTGTCTACCAAAAATTGCACGCTCATACATGCATCATGCAAAATGAAAAGATTAGTGACAGGGGAGGCTACTGCCACAGGCAATGCCCGACTTAAACTTTTTTGGCCTTTGACAACTGTTTGAACATTACTTCACAGCAACCCTCCTGAGGAGAGCCATCTGCTGCACGTTGCAGGCAAGCAATACTGGTAATTTCCCTAAGAGCGACAAAAGCCTTTTGGCCCCCAAATGGTTATTGAGAGACCTGAAAACGCTTGACTATACAGGTGGCTGGCAATGATTAGTACTGTTCAACAGGTTTTATTTTTAGGGCGTACACTATTGGGGTTTCTACTTGGTTACAAAGCCAATATCCAGAAAGTATCCCCAGGGGTCGCCACAAGAACACGTCTGGTTTAGTGCTTGATTGATTCCCGCTTCTAATGTGAAAGTGGACCTCGTCGTGCTGAAACCAGGCGAATGCCTCAGTACTGAAGAAGGGTGCTATCTAACATAAGTTTTGATGCCATCAGAGCTACTTCAGATTAGTTCCTAAATATGGTGCTATCAAAGTGACAGACACTAACAATACAAGACCCCATTGTATATCTATGTAGAAGGGGTAGGGGTAGAAGTAGGACTAGCAATCTCATTTTATAAGCACTTACTCAGCATAGGAAGGGTATAATTTTTCGGAGCTACTCTCTCTCTCTCTCTCTCTCTCTCTCTCTCTCTCTCTCTCTCTCTCTGTATATGTATACACACACACACATATATATATATATATATATACATATATATATATATATATATATATGTATATATGCATATATATATATATATATATATATAAGTATATAATATGTACACAGTATATATATATATATATATATATAATATGTACACAGTATATATATATATATATATATATATAAATAGAGAGAGAGAGAGAGAGAGAGAGAGAGAGAGAGACAGAGAGACAGAGAGAGAGAGAGAGCAATCTTTCAGCTTGAACAGTGTAATGATTTTTCTTTCTTTTTACGATTGCAACTTCTGTCATATCAACCTGGAATATCGGCATATCTATCCTGGTTTTGCTTACAGTATGCTGAAAACTAGTATTTTTTATTTAAAAACGAATTTAGTAACATCAGTATATAGAATATGGCATTTGCCTTATTAAGGATTCATTATAGTTTTCATATTGGCTTCGTATGTTTCAGAATTTGATCGACAGTTAGAATATAGCAGTGTTAGTTCCTGTATACACAATGATATCTAAAACTATTCCAGTTTGACAATCACATAGGACATTAAGAAGGTTTATACCATAAGGATTTTTCCAAGATCTGAATCCAGCAGTGGGAAAATCATAAGGTCTAGTAACTGCTTGGACCTCATACGACTCCCCTGGTGTTATAACAAGTAAGGGTGGTTTTCGAGTTGGGACATCTGATCATTCATTGATTTCATTAGTAGTGAAGACACGACTGTCCCTGATGTATCATACTCATGTAAGATTTATATGAAATCTCAAGCAGACTTTATTGGGATTTTGCATGATCTTTTGGGCTTGAATTGATCACAATTTTATGGTAATGTTGATCCTGTTGTCCCTTTGAATTAGAATATTGTCATCATAATAGATAAACCATGGCCCAATGAGGATTGTAGACGTGCTTATTTGGAGAAGCAGATGGCCTGTCATCTTTGGAAGGGTAACAGATCAAATGTGACTTGGAATATAACTATACTCAGCTTAGAGCTTTTGGTCAGAAAGTTTATACTTCAACTGAAAAGGAATAAAATTTAACCATAAAAGAAACCCTTTCTGGTACAACCCAGGAGCATAAGTGGTGGACTACCCTTAAATCTAAACTCTTTGGTGTGGATGCAACAGTTCCTCCTTTACTTAAAATAGATAGCTCTGTCACTCATTACCCAAAGGAAAGTGCAACCATTTTGGATGGTGTGTTTGACAGTAAGCAGAGTAATGAGAAACTCGAATTTCCTCATAGCTGTTTTCCTGAGGCTAAACTAACTAGGTTGGCTTTTTGATCTCGTGAAATTAAAGCTCTCTTGATGGACCTTGATGCTTATGGAGGAGTAGACCGAAATAGTATTTTTCCTTTGTTGTTAATACTCATACTCCAGAACATATATTCGCTAGTAATGGTTTTCAGGGTAGATGGTGTAATTTTTTACTTTCTTGCAGGCTGACCTGGCTCTACCTTTGTATCTCATCATAGGGTCTATTGTTCGTGGGTGGCCATTTTTTAGTTGTCTGAGTAGAATTAGTTTTGATAACTGTTCTTCAGGTATTGTAATCACGTAAGCAGGATAGCGATGTTGGTGTTTAGTGAGCATGGCTTCTGTGTGTGGAATCCAAACTTTTTAAGTTAATTCTTAAATTTTCTGCAAACAAGAAATTTGAAGATGTTCCAGTTGTTTGAGATGGCTCTACATAAAGTTCAGGCCTCTGCTCAATACCAAAAAGTTGAGGTTCATATTGCTTTATATACATGAATATTAATGGTCAGTCTCAGATACAATTTTCTTTAAAAAAAAAAAAAGTGCTGGTTCTCAATCTGGCAAAAGGGTTTGTTATATTTTATACATCTTTGCTACTAAGGTATTTTAAAAGTAGCCCCATATGCGGTTTTGTATCATCAACAGTGAAGACAGGCACATGATGTGGTTCAGACTGTTGTACTATGACATCTGTTTGTTTGATTTTTGTTTATGTTTCTGGGCATTTATCTGTAAGCCAAGGGCCTCATATATTGAACATAAAGTGTTTATATAGGTTTAAGTAAATCTCTGGTATTAGCGAAAATGTTAGAACCAATTAATGGTTATATTGATGTTTTTGTATGGATTCATGAGGAGGAGGGAAGCGACTATGGATGCTATATTCATTTATAAGGCTTCTACATGAAAAGAAAATTGAGAAAAACAAGAAGTTTTTCTGTACTTTTGTAGATCTAGAGAAGGCTTATGATAGAATCCTAAAAGAACTTATATTTTGGTGCTTGGGGAAGAATGATTAAGATGATATACAAAAGAACAAGGACAAAAGTAATAAAAACATTTTGGGAAACAGAAACCTTTGGAGTTATGGCCGTGTCCCACAGGGTTTGTGGGTGAATTGCAACAGAATAGCGAACGATATTCACTAAATATACTCATTATTCGTGATTCATGCTGAAATCAGTTTACCAACCTCCACAATGCATCTGCACTGGTTGCTTCTTCTGCTCCCAGGATTTTAAACTGCACAAAATTTTGGTTGTGGATGCGATTTCGTAATACATTTGAATTTCATACTTAATACATTTCTAGTTCAGATGCAATGCATCTGCTGTTATTCGCTGTGTTCTGCCTTTATCCGCAACTCACGGGTAATTGTGTGTTGGTAGCGGAATGGGAGCATATCCATTGTGTATATATACCAAATGTATAACAGACCTAATGCATCCGTTCTACATATAAGAATGCATTTCGGATACATAGCGTATAATTTGCGAACCAATAGTGATTGGATAACGGTAACCCAATGACACGGTTACTTGTTTACTGTCATTGACCTCTCCACTCGTTGGCCTAGAGCCATTCCCATGGAAGCTGCAACGTTCGCCTCATGTACATCTGCCTTACTCTCAGGCTGGATAACGATAGTTGGTATTCGTGAGCATATTACCTCCAACAGGGGTACCACTTTCACCTCTCAGTTATAGACATCATTCAAGAATCTTCT
>NC_090760.1:61670196-61677521 GCF_036898095.1 Palaemon carinicauda | reverse complement strand
CACACACACATTCAATATTTCTCACTCATTTGTCTTTTCCTAATTTCAATACGGCAGGTTTGGCAAATCGAGGTAGATTGTGCTTTCTTAGTGGTTGTTGCGGAAACATATATATATATATATATATATATATATATATATATATATATATATATATATATATATATATATATATATATATATATATATATATATTTTTGGGCTCAAGCCATGTCGTCCTGATGGAAGTTCCTATTGGGTAGCTTCCTAGGGTATATTACAACTACGGCAATATTCCCAGAGAATTTACCTTAAGGTACCAGAATTCTAACTCCTTGAGCGAATATCCCTCGTGAAAGGGATATCGCGACATATCAGAGGACTTATTCTTGACACGCCACATGGCAATCTGCACCCCGAACAGAGATTACGTATCGCAGGGGGCAATTGGCAAGAAACGAAATCGGGAAAGAAAAAGGAGGAGCCGGTCCCAAGGCTCCCTATCTCCCGTTTCGTAAGCGTGCCTGGCGCCAATCCTGGCGCCATCTGTATTCCTTTTTGTGTAGCTTAACAACTCGGTGTTTTTTCCTGTGTTTCTCGCAAATCTTGGATTTATTCTACTTTTCGTGGCTTCTCCAACTTCGTCGGCCTCTGATAAGTTAAGTACCATGTCTTTTATGTATAAATGTAGGGTCTTGGTAAATTTTGAAGTGATTAATAGGTTTAATCTTTGTTACAAGAGCCGTAGCCTACCGGAGGCGTCATGGACGCTGTCGCTCGCTAAGTATAAGTTTAGTTAGTCAGAGCGACATTCCCGGTTGTTTTGCTTTAATAAATTTTAGCTATTTAGCTTCACATAGGATTTCCTTTCGTGCTTTAGTATTATTTTGGCGAAGTATTCGCCAACTCTGGCCTACGCTAGGCCGTGTAGCCTAGTCGTTAGGTCCTAGTACTTTCTGCTGTTTTAGGCTGTTTTTTATACATTTAAGATTATGTTGAATATTTCCAAGATAGTATACGAGTGAGTTTCGGTGATTTAGGTAATCGATTCTCTTGGTGCCTAGGCTAAGTTGCTTATGGAGCCTTAGTATACTTTCTCATACTCCCCGGTTGCTTTCTTTACTTCGGAGAAGGTATGCAATCCCTTTCCCTCTGTTTAAGCCTTGGGCTTATCCCTAAGTGGTTTATCTGAATTAACTTTCGATAAAACTATACTGGGGTGTTACTGTACCTTCCTGTTCCAGTAAGTCTGGTTTCAAAGAGGGACAGAACAACAGAGTTTTTAGTCTGAGTCTGTGTTTGTCTGGCTTGGGGTAGAGTCTCCCTCGCTGGCCTGACACAGACATAGGAGGCTTAGCCTCCTTAGGTCACTACCGAAGGTTTCTGTACGAGATGATTCCTTCTTTTGTGATCTACCAGACTAGTCCTCGTTGCTGTTCTCGGGGGAGGATAAGTTTCTTTCCCTGGGAGTAGCAACACTTTCCTTGCTTTGGTTCTCTGGGAGCTGGCAAGTATTGCTGGCCTCCCTCCTTGGATCTCCCTTAGGCTAAGATGAGTTTCTTGGCTGCAGGTGATCCGTCACTAAAGCAAGGTTGGTAGGACCCTCTTTTGTCCCTTCCCCCTCTATCTCTGTAATGGCCTAGCCATTACAGTACTGTACGTCATTCTACATCTGGACCTAGAATAGGTTAGGATGTGGAATTGACTCAGTCCCTTGCCGGCAAGGGTCTTCTGCTTTGAATGCTGCCTGGACCTCCCTTGGTCCCTCATCCATGCCTGCCTGTAGAGCCAGACGGCATTGGTCAGGAAGCCTGAATTAGATTCTCCCCTTCCTTATATGCACTCTTTCGGATTGCCGGGCTTGGAGGTAGTGTACTCTCTTATCCCGGCATCCATTCTGTTATTCTTCTAGTGCTGTACCCGACCCAGCTGCCGGCCTATGAGGCCGGCAGCCGGGCAGTCGTAGTCCTCTGGTTCTTTTGCTGCCGGCTGGCATCGGTCGTGTACCTTTGCCGGCCGGCTAATGTCAGCCCTTGTCTGCCGGTCGCCAAGAGTGTGGCCGGCAGCCGGGTACTACCTTGTGTAGTTGCCGGCTGGCAGTCATTGCCGGCCGACATTGGCTGTTGCCGGCCGGCAGTTACTGCCGGCCGGCACATGCATTTGAACCAGCGTTCTGCCGCCTTATAGCTGTTAAGTAGTATACTTTAAAGCTAGTTTTGGTGTGTGCCAGCCGGCAAGTGCCGGCCGGCACATAACCTCCTATACTGTACCAGTATTCTTCAGTATAACAGATACTGTAAGAAGAAATCTATAGTATAGGTTTTGGTACAGCACTGTGTGTTCTAACACTTTTGTGTTTTCTTGCACAGCCCATTGCTGTTGCCCTACAGATAAGAAAGTGAGTTCTTTCTTGTCTATTATCCAGGATTTTAAAATCATTGCTTAGGTGTGAGCTCCACCTGTTTCCTCTGGAAACTTTGCATTGGTTATTCTAGAAGAGATTTACCATTCGATTTTATTATCTGGAAGGCTGCAGCAATTGGTTGTGTGGGAAACACAAGTGTGTGTCTTTCCTTTCTGAATTGTTATGCTATACTATGCATATCCAGTGATACATAGTTCACTTGATACTCATGGAAATTTCTTCTCTTTACAGGAGGACCCTCCGAAGTGCGGAAGTGTTTTTTGCAACGTCCGTAGCAAGAACCTCTGCGGACATGAGTTTTGTAGGAGACACGCAGCATGCGCTGTCTCCAAGGGTGATCTTCGGTATTGGGACCCTCAGGTATGTACTGTGTGCACTAACCTGATTACTGAGGCCTTTGATTCCCCTAGGACGGTGGAATCAAGGGATATAGCAAGGGAGAAGCTTCGTACCTGGGTAAGGGGCTTCCAGAAGAACACCTTTGGACCTTATCTTCCAAGTGAGAAGATGAGGGCGTATCTTTTCCTTAAGGCATCAGTTGATGCAGTGATTCCCCAGCCTCAAGATGAGATCCCCCAAGTTCAGATCCAGGTGGATGCTGAAGTCGCGGTCGCTATGCAAGACATCCAGTTAGATGACAGGATGTCTGACGTGGACGAGCGTCTGGAGGAAGACCTCCTGGCAGAAGCCCAGGATGAAGTTCAAGCCCCAGACGTTGTAGAGGAAGAGGTCAACGAGGTGTCGGCTACTCCGGTTCAGATCCCGGAGCCTATTCCCTCAACATCGGCCGGTCTCCCAGTAGAGCTGGGACAGGCCCTCTCCTCCATTGTTGGAATGATCCAACAAATGCAGAAGGAGAATCAGGAGAAGGCGGCTGCAATGGAACTGCGAATGCAGAGCCTTGCAGAATTACATGGGCCCCGGAAAAAGCTCAATGTGAAAGACCTTCCTGTGTGCTCAGACGCTAACCCATGGAGGTATGCTGAGCACATGCCGATGACGACTGGAAAGATCATCATCTCGGATAAGCTGGGCTCAGTTCCCCTAGAGGAGGTGGAATTCTGGCCCAGCAAGGCATCATATCCAGACTGTTATGTCCGGCTGAGGAAGGAACCAGCTTCAAAGGAGGAAACAGAGCCGAAGGAGGTCATAGTGATGGACCATGCTAAGGCTCAAGCTCTACTTTCATCTTCGTTGAAAGAGAGGGGTTTCTCTAACTCAAAGGTAGCTGCATTGAGCAAGAAGGTCCCTTCCTTTGTGTCCTCTCCTGCTAGAGCCTTCACCTTTTTACAGAAAGTGTTTGTGGCTGTACTAAAAGCAGTCGAGGCCGGCAAGCCTTGCCCCTCCCTGGAGGAGTGTAAACCCTTGTCGCTGGCCCTGCCTATGGACCACAAAGACTGGAAGGACGTCCATCTTACGTTCTCAGTTGGGAAGTTGGAAGCTGATATTGCCGGACGTCAGTTTGGCGAGGACCTCCCTAAGCTGTCTGACTTTCTCTTGCGGAGAGAGTTCGAGACAAAAGAAAGACTGGCTGCCTCAATGTCTCTTCAGACTACTCTTGAGACGATGGCAAGTGACCCCAAGGTCCATGAAATGTTCATGATGGTGGCCAAGACTCATCTGGCCACAGTGACGAAGGACCTTTATGGCTTCGTCAAGGCGAGGAGAGCTTGTAGGGAGTTCGTGTTCACCTCGGCTACGGTGAGGCACGAGCCAAGGAAACTAATCTCTTCCAACATTTGGGGCAAAGACCTTTTCCCTACCAATTTGGTCAAAGAAGTAGTTGATAAGGCCGCCTTGGAGAATAGAAACCTTCTCCAGAAGTGGGGCCTGGCTATCAAAAGAAAGTCTTCCCCGGATGAGGGTCTTCAACCAAAGAGGAAGACTATGAGGACTAGGCTACCGTCTGGGCCAGCCAAGCCTTTTAGACAGCAACAGCAACTGCAATTGCCATTGCCTCCAGTTCCCCAGATCGTGGCACAAACCCAGACCACTTTTCAGTGGGTACCCCAGGCCGTGTCGACACAGTCCACGGCATTCACCCCAGCGTTCGAAGGGCAGTCTACTTCCTTTCGAGCAAAGCCTAGAGGAGCAGCCAGAGGCTCGTCTAGGTGCCCCTCAAGGGGAAGGGGATTCAGGGGTGGTCGTGGTCAGGGAGGCAAGACCTCAGGACGGCAGTCCAAGTGAGATGATACCGGTAGGAGGGAGACTTCTGAAATTTCGGGATCGGTGGACCTTCGATCCCTGGGCCCACAGCCTACTCAAGAATGGACTGGGCTGGAGCTGGTACAGCACTCCACCCCCGTGCCTTCGGTTTTTCCAACACTCCACCCCCGTTCTGGAGGAGTACGTTCAAGAACTGTTGGAGAAAAATGTGATCCGAAAAGTGAAGTCCATCAAATTCCAAGGGAGGCTGTTTTGTGTTCCCAAGAAAGACTCGGAAAAGCTCAGAGTCATTCTGGACTTGTCGCCACTCAACAAGTTCATAGTGAATTGCAAATTAAAAATGCTAACACTGCAACACATAAGGACCTTACTGCCCAAGAGGGCATATTCCGTCTCTATAGACTTGTCAGACGCCTATTGGCACATTCCAATCAATCGTCGACTCTCCCCCTACCTAGGGTTTAGGCTACAACGAAGACTATACGCCTTCAGAGCCATGCCATTCGGGCTAAACATAGCCCCAAGGATTTTTACGAAGCTTGCGATCGTAGCTCTCAAATAATTACGCCTAAAGGGAATTCAGGTAGTAGCCTACCTGGACAACTGGTTGGTGTGGGCAGCCTCCGAGACAGAATGCTTGCAAGCTTTCAGTCAAGTGATCCAGTTCCTAGAGTACCTAGGCTTCAAGATCAACAGAAAAAAGTCTCGATTTTCTCCATCTCAAAAGTTCCAGTGGCTGGGAATCCACTGGGACCTTTTGTCACACCGTTTCTCCATCCCGGCGAAGAAAAGGAAGGAGATAGCGGGTTCTGTCAAGAGACTTCTAGATTCCGAAAGGATATCAAGACGCGAACAGGAGAGGGTACTGGGCTCTCTCCAGTTTGCTTCGGTGACAGACCCAGTGCTAAGAGCACAGCTAAAGGATGCAACCGGAGTTTGGAGAAGTTATGCATCAAACGCGCGAAGAGATCTGAGAAGACCAGTTCCGCTTCGGCTACGTACTCTTCTCAGGCCTTGGTCCCAAGCCAGACATCTAAATAAGTCGGTTCTTCTTCAGCCACCTCCCCCGTCGGTGACGATTCACTCAGACGCCTCGAAGGAGGGATGGGGAGGTCACTCTCATCGGAAAAAAATCCAGGGGACTTGGTCCAAGCTATTCAAGACCTTTCACATAA
This sequence comes from Palaemon carinicauda, assembly GCF_036898095.1. Classification (NCBI taxonomy): domain Eukaryota; kingdom Metazoa; phylum Arthropoda; class Malacostraca; order Decapoda; family Palaemonidae; genus Palaemon; species Palaemon carinicauda. The sequence goes on along the minus strand of NC_090760.1, from coordinate 61,671,776 downwards.
ACTTTCTAGAGGCTATGGCAGTGCTCCTTACCTTAAAGAAAGTCTCCCCGCGTCACTTGATCCACATAAGGTTGGTGATGGACAGCGAGGTAGTTGTGAGATGGTTGAATCGACAAGGATCGAGGTCACCACCTCTCAACCAGGTGATGTTGGCCATCTTCCGATTGGCGGAAAAGAAGAAGTGGTACCTGTCGGCAGTTCACCTTCAAGGAGTCCGCAATGTGACAGCGGACGCTCTATCCAGGTTCACACCGATAGAGTCGGAATGGTCCTTAGACGCAGGATCATTCTCCTTCATTCTGAATCAAGTCCCAGAACTGCAGATAGACCTCTTTGCGCCGAAAGACAACAAGAAGTTGCCCCTGTACGTGTCCCTGTACGAGGACCCCTTAGCGGAAGCAGTGGACGCGATGTCCCTCGACTGGAACAGATGGTCCAGCATTTATCTGTTCCCTCTTCACAACCTTCTGTTGACGGTCCTCAACAAACTGAGATCCTTCAAGGGGATAGCGGCAATAGTGGCCCACAAGTGGCCAAACAGCGTGTGGTTCCCCCTGGCATTGAAACTACAGCTGAAGTTTGTACCGCCACCAGATCCAGTTCTGAACCAGCGAGTCCAGAAGTGGACTGCCTGCGCTTCATTACAGAAAACCCGGACCCTGCAGCTCATGATTTTCTCTCCCTAAAGGTGAGAAAGCGTTTTGGGATTTCGAAAGCCAGCATAGACTTCCTTGAGGAATATAAGTGCAAATCTACTAGAAGGCAATATGAGTCATCTTGGAGAAAATGGGTGGCCTTTGTCAAGGCGAAGAATCCGCAGGAGATCTCGACAGACTTCTGCTTATCTTTCTTCATCCACCTCCATGGTCAAGGATTGGCAGCTAACACGATTTCAGCGTGTAAGTCTGCTTTGACAAGACCCATTCTATATGCCTTCCAGGTCGACCTAGGTAACGAGATCTTTAATAAAGTCCCGAAAGCCTGCGCTAGGCTCAGACCTTCAGCACCTCCAAAGCCCATTTCATGGTCTTTAGACAAAGTTCTTCATTTCGCTTCTCTGTTGAGCAATGAAGAGTGTGCGTTAAAGGATTTGACACAAAAAGATATTTTCCTATTTGCACTCGCGTCCGGGGCCAGGGTTAGTGAGATTGTAGCCCTCTCGAGAGAGGCAGGTCGTGTTCAGTTCCTGGATGGGGGAGAACTGAACCTGTTTCCGGATCCTACGTTTCTCGTCAAGAATGAGTTACCCACCAACAGGTGGGGTCCCTGGAGAATCTGCCCTCTGAAAGAAGATGCATCTCTATGTCCAGTAGAATGCCTAAAGGTCTATCTTCATAGAACTTCAGACTTCAAGGGTGGTCAACTATTCAGGGGAGAAACATCAGGCTCAAATTTATCTCTGAATCAACTCAGAGCGAAAATCACATATTTTATTCGCAGAGCGGATCCTGACAGTACACCCGCAGGTCACGATCCGAGGAAAGTTGCCTCATCCTTAAATTTCTTTAATTGTATGGATTTTGAACATCTCCGTTCATACACTGGCTGGAAGTCTTCCAGTGTGTTCTTTCTCCACTATG
>NC_090760.1:61662696-61665196 GCF_036898095.1 Palaemon carinicauda | reverse complement strand
AGTCACTACACTTATGGACAAGTCAGTCCTTAGTTGTATACAACCGAATTAGTTCGCAAATGCTGGTGACAATACATTTTCTCTCAAAGGTATACGGTAATTTTCTAGTGTCAAGTAAATGGTTATAAACTTTTAAAGCATATCAGTGAGAGCAAACACTTTCAGAGCTGTAAGAGCAGATGATGGTCACCATAGTCAGATTGACATTCTTAACCTTATACATGGGAAGTACTATTAAGGGTAAAGATTAGACATCTTTTTTTCCAATAATTATCCTTAAGTTAGAATTAAATATACTAAAATAGTACTCAAGCTCCGGAATCTTCATAATTCGTACTTGTAGGGTAAGCATTCTCTAATTAATCCTTGTTAACATGCTTTGAAAACGGCTTTCCAGACAGTTATTTCAGGTTTAGAGTTTACTGCCATATTTCATCCCGCAATGAACTAAATTTAAAATCTTCTTTTGTATATAGCATATGGATATATTATTTTTTTATCTTAAAGTCGTTCGTTCATTGTTGGTTCATTAGGCCAAATGTGTCTGGTTTCAGTTCTGATGTTATAACGACAGCAGTAGCCTTCTGGTGAAAAGCTTAAACTAATGGCACCGGGCTGGACCCGATCTGCTGCCAAGCTAATGCAAGGCGAATGCGTTACCACTGTACTAGTCAGAAGGCTAGCGTGTTATCTGTGCCATGCCAAAGAGAGAATGATCTTTTAAAATTTGTACATGCAATTTGGACTTAGAGGAATAGATAGTCATAAACGGTCAGCTATTTTTGCTTAATTGCTGATAGACTTATCTGCAATTATCTTTTGCCAGGTGGTGATCATATAACACTTTCTCTATACAGTTATTCAGTACTCTTGAGGGTTGAGAGCCCTTATTAATGCTTATTAATATGTACAGAAAACTTTAATTTCCATAACCTATAATGCTCTTCTATTCCTCAGAACACGAGTTCTGTGTAGAGCAACGGAAAACGACAATTAGGCATGATCGTCCCTTCAAGTTCGTGATTTGCCTTCTTCTTCTTCTTCTTCTTCTTCTTATTATTATTATTATTATTATTATTATTATTATTATTATTATTATTATTATTACTATTATTATTATTATTATCATTATTATTATTATTATTATTATTATTATTATTATCATTATTATTATTATTATTATTATTATTATTATTATTATTATTATTATTATTATTATTATTATTATTATTCTGGTTGAATCATTAGCATGTGAAATTATATCTCCAGGGAAATTATGCTTTTGGGAATACTATATATCTTCAGTATAACTTCATAATTATTTTACCATTCTCTTCAACTTCTCTTCACTAAAGCAATTTCCTTTCATACATACGTAGTGTTTACCTTTTATATTGAATGCATTAAACGCTATTATTCTACATTAAATTTGGAATACTATCCAAAGGCAATGTCCTCCAAGTCTTTGAACCTGAGGGAAAGCTAAAGATATTTCTGTAATAAAGACACAAAATAAATTATATCTAGTCAAGTACCTGGACGAAAATTCTGCAAAGAAACTTGTGATAAACTGTTATTACCAGGATTGACTACTGCAACTCTATCTATTACAATTTACCAAAAGTGCAACTTAAGATATTACAAAACATAATAAACAGAGGAGCAAGACTGATAAAAAAGGTGTCCCACCTAGAGAAAGAATCACCCCTATACTAATCGATTAATAGTGACTGCCTATTAAAGCGAGAATTTAATTTAAAATGTGTACAATGACCCACCAAGTTATCAGAACCGGGTGTCCAAAATACTTAAGAGAATCGCTACATATTGCGGAGCCAACATATCGTGTCAACACGAGAATAGTTCCAGATGTCTTCAAACTGTTGGAATCTAGGCTCCAGAGCCTTTAAATATGCGGCCCCGAGACTATATAATAAGCTCCCACGAAACATCGAATGATTGAAGACATTAAGGCTCTCATGAGGGAACTGAAGACTTTCTTATTTCATGAGTCCTTTGACAGTGACGATTTAACAGTAAATGAACAATACGCGATATGAAACGTTAAATACTCTGAACGAACAAGGTAAAACGACAGTGGAGGTTGGCAGGGTTCCCCTTCTGTATGGGACCGGAAAAGCAGCCATCAAAGTAAAGTAAGCAAGTAACCATTGTGGGAAAAACCTTTGGGATACCTATTTTGCACATTTGATTGCCTTAATAAACTTTATCTGAGATTTCTGCACTAAAGACACGACAATAATCCAATTAGTTATCCAATCGCAAGTATTTATTGGTAGGATACAGAACTGGCCTATCAAAGTTAATTCTGAATAAGTTGTATTAATCTGATGAAAGTAAAAGAGAAGTAGATTTATGTGTCGGAAAAAGAAATAGCAGCCATCTTGAAAATTGGGACCTATAACTTTCCAGTAACCTCCCAGATCTTAAAGGCATATATCAGTTATTAGTAAGAAATGCATTTACTTTTGAACTATAT
>NC_090760.1:61647696-61657696 GCF_036898095.1 Palaemon carinicauda | reverse complement strand
TGCAATCTCTAGTGACCCATACGATTTTACTTAATGTCTATTTATAGGTAGTAGGTTGGCCAGGGCACCATCCGCCCGTTGAGATACTACCGAATAGTCTGGCCTATTCTTTACAGATTTTTCTGACGACACCGAGATTACCAAACAATTCTACTCCACCCAAGGGGTTAACTACGGCACTCTAATTGTTCAGTGGCTACTTTCCTCTTGGTAAAGGTCGAAGAGACTCTTTAGATCTCATAAGCAGCTCTTTTAGGAGAAGGACACTCCAAAATCAAACCATTGTTCTCTAGTCTTGGTTAGTGCCATAGCCACAGTACCATGGTCTTCCACTGTCTTGGGTTAGAGTTCGTTTGCTTGAGGATACACTCGTGCATGCTATTCTATCTAATTTCTCTTCCTTTAGTTTTGTTAAAGTTTTTATAGTTTATATAGGAAATATTTATTCTAATGTGGTTACTGTTCTTAAATATTTTATTTTTCGTTGTTTCCTTTCCTCACTGGGCTATCTTCCCTGTAGGAGCCCCTGTACTCATGGCATCTTGCTTTTCCAACTAGGGCTGTAGCTTAGCAAATGATAATAATAATAATAATAATAATAATAATAATAATAATAATAATAACAATAATAATAATAATAATAATAATATATACCAAGGCACTTCCCCTAATTTTGGGGATAGCTGACATCAAATAAATGAAACAAAAAACGGGACGTTTTATCTTTATGTTCCTCCCAGCCTGACAAGGGACGTAACCGAGTTCTGCTGGTACAGCTAGGGTGGCACAGCCCACCCTCCCACATTATCCACCACCGATGAAGCTTCATAATGCTGAATCCCCTACTGCTGCTACCTCCGCAGTCATCCAAGGCACTGGAGGAAGCAGCAGGGCCTACCGGAACTGCATCACAATCACTCGCCATTCATTCCTATTTCTAGCACGCTCTCTTGCCTCTCTCACATCTATCCTCCTATCACCCAGAGCTTCCTTCACTACATTCATCCACCCAAACCTCGGCCTTCCTCTATAACTTCCCCCATCAACTCTTGCATTCATCACCTTCTTTAGCAGACAGCCATTTTCCATTCTCTCAACATGGCCAAACCACCTTAACACATTCATATCCCCTCTAGCTACTAACTCATTTCTTACACCCATTCTCAACCTCACTACTTCGTTCCTAACCCTATCTGCTCGAGATACACCCGCAATACTCTTTAGACACTTCATCTCAAACACATTCAATTTCTGTCTTTCCGTCATTTTCATTCCCCACAACTCTGATCCATACATCACAGTCGGTACAATCACTTTCTCATACAGACCTCTCCTTACATTCATGACCAAGCCTCTATTTTTTACTACTCCTTTAACTACCCCCAACACTTTGCATCCTTCATTCAATCTCTGACGTACATCTGCTTCCACTCCACCATTTGCTGCAGCAACAGACCCCAAGTACTTAAACTGATCCACCTCCTCAAGTAACTCTCTATTCAACATAACATTCAACCACCTTCCCTTCTTGTACATCTCATAACCTTACTTTTACCCATATTCACTCTCAACTTCCTTTTCTCTCACACCCTTTCAAATTCTATCACTAATCGGCCAAGCTTCTCTTCCACGTCAGCAACCAGTACAGTATCATCCGCAAACAACAATTGATTTACCTCCCATTCATGATCATTCTCGTCTACCATTTTCTATCCTTGTCCAAGCACTCGAGCATTCACCTCTCTGACCACTCCATCAACATATAAATTAAACAACCACTGTGACATCACACATCCCTGTCTCAGTCCCACTCTCACCGGAAACCAATCGCTCACTTTATTTCCTATCCTAACACAGGTTTTACCACCTTTGTAAAAACTTTTCACTGCTTGCAACAACCTTCCACCAACTCTATATATCCTCATCACATTCTACAATGCTTCCCTATCAACTCTATCATACGCTTTCTCCAGATCCATAAACGCAACATACACATCCTTACCTTTTGCTAAATATTTCTTGCATATCCGCCTAACTGTAAATATCTGATTCATACAACCCCTACCTCATCTAAAACCACCCTGTACTTCTAAGATTGCATTCTCTGTTTTATCCTTAATCCTATTAATCAGTACTCTACCATACACTTTTCCAACTACACTCAACAAACTAATACCACTCTAATTACAACACTCATGCACATCTCCCTTACCCTTGTATAGTGGTACAATACACGCACAAACCCAATCTACTCGTACCATTGACAACACAAAACACATATTAAGCAATCTCACCAACCATTCAAGTACAGTCACACCCCCTTCCTTCAACATCTCAGCTCTTACACCATCCATACCAGATGCTTTTCGTACTCTCGTATTATCTAGTGCTCTCCTCACTTCCTCTCTTGTAATCTCTCTCTCATTCTCATCTCCCATCACCGTCACCTCAACACCTGCAATAGCAATTATATCTGCCTCCCTATTATCCTCAACATTCAGTAAACTTTCAAAATACTCAAAATAATAATGATAATAATTTTATGTGTCATTGTCATATGTCCTTCCCATATCCGTCTATTTCCGGCAATATACACCGACTCTCTCTCTCTCTCTCTCTCTCTCTCTCTCTCTCTCTCTCTCTCTCTCTCTCTCTCTCCATTTAGTCAAACAATCACCCAATGTAAAAACTAGTTCCATGTGGAGCAATCAAGAGAAAGCGACTTTCGTGATAAAGTCTGTCCGAAGAGTGTGTGTGGAGCATACCTTCACTTCGTGGATTTTGTCAGCGGGACGCACCGTAGTAATTTACCTCAATTGGAAGAAGCGGAACAACTGGGGCCATCAATCACCAGCACTGCGTGTCTGAGCTTGACTTGATAGCCGTGGAATTTCTGCACTTACATTACTTACCATTCATTCACTTGCACGTTTATTTAATATTTTGTTTACTTTTTACTAGCTATGAATACACGCATTTAAATTTTACACTGCAGTTTTCCTCTTATCATTTCCTAGTTTTTCGTATTTCATTGATATATATTCATTCTTCCATAATCGGGAAAGGTCCGCTTACCTACAGTTTATTCAGTCGTACGGTTATTTCATTTTTCTTTTATTTTGTTTACTAGCTACAAATGCATGTAGTTAGATTTTACTAGGTTTCTCCTTTTTTTTCATATGTCAATGACACTTATTCGTCCTTTTGTATTCGGGAAAAATTAAAGTTCTCGTTTTCCATCTTTATTGGTACCTGTTATTATCATTGGTTACATCTGGTTGTAGAGATTTCATAAGTTTTTGTAACTTTTCCCATTTGAGGCTTTCCTTTCCATGAATAATGACGCACTTGCTTTATTCCTGCTAACATTTGTTAACTAGAAATTGTCTCCACTTTCTTATTATATTTTGTTGGAAGCTATGATGATTTGATAGTTCTCCCCCCCCCCCCCCTTACCCTTTGTTCTATGTTTTTATGTGGGATTCTTGTAATTTTTTGCTTCTTAAATGTTGTTCCCGCGGACTAAGGTTTATATAAGAAAGGCAATAACTGATACCTGTCTTCTTTGATGAATGTAATAATTTTTCAGTTCCTTAGAGACTCTAAAACAAATTTCACTATCAAGATTATAAGTTAAGGTATTTTCCACGAATCTAGGGAACGTTAACTATCTAAATGAACAATTACTTAAATTAGTCTAAAGTAACGAATGCCATATTGTATTGAATGATTGTATTAAAATTATATGATTCTGTATGGATAGGAAGAAAAAGAAAAAGATACTGATTTTTAAAGCCAATAATGTACATGTAATGGACACGTGGATAACGATATGAACTATACTACTATTATTTCTCAATGCTGGATGCCATTGAATAGGTGAAACATGTTTTCCTTTCCTGAAGTCAATGGAAATGGACCATTACTGGCGTTTAGAGGTATGAATGATTTACTGCTCATTAGCAGTCGCTGGCCATTGATCGATTAGTTCAATTACGCAGAAGATGCTATAAGACCAAGGGCTCTAATAGGAAAAAAATAGCCCAGTGAGGAAAGGAAATAAGGAAACATGTAAATGATGAGAACTAATTAACAATAAATCATTCTAAAAAAAGGAACAACGTCGAAAGAGAAATGTCCTATATAAACTATTAACAACGTCAAAAACAGATATGTCATATATTAACTATAAAAGGACTCATGATAGCCTGGTCAACACAAAAACACCTGCCCTAACTTTGAACTTTTGAAGTTTTACTGATTCAACTACCCGATTAAGAAGGTCATTCCACAACTTGCTATCAGCTGAAATAAAACTTCCAGAATACTGTGTAGTATTGAGCCCCATGGTGGAAAAGGCCTGACTATTAGAATCAACTGCCGGCCTAACATTACGAACAGGATAGAATTTACGTAAGCAGGGAAAGAACAATTATTTTATTTAAAGAAAACGGATATTTTCCCATGTTCCCTTACCTTCCTCAATATGGTGTGAATTCCATTCATCTGGCATTTTTTTAACCATCTCACTGAAAGTCCTACCGTGTTTCACCAAGATAAACAATTCTTTGAGAGTGGTGAACTTCAGTAGGATTTCGATGATTGCTTCAAGAGCATTCTGGTGGCGGTTGTGGTAAATTTTGAGAAGGAAGTTTTGACTTTGCACTACTGAAGAAAGTGCACAACGAAACAAAGGATTATTGATATGAACACACTTTGGCAAAAGCCAATCAACGATGAATGAAAGAACTTGTACTGAATAATAATTGAAAATAATTGACAGGTGTTAGTTTGCTATTGCAAATCTCAAAATCGTATTCATATATCAGTTTTGTTCACTATCATGTTTTTTGAGGATCTATTTAAAATTTGGGAAAATGTCTGATTTTTAAACTCTTGCCGTGTACGAAGGTTGGCACCAAAACTGTGTAAAGCACGATGAATAAAAAGGAAGCTTATTATCCTTATTAGATATTAATTAAAAGGAAACTTCACATTTTTTCTATATAGTAGGAAACATTGTTGGAAAATATCTTCAGATAATATCATAAATATGGAAGTAAAAGGGAAAATCCGACGGATTTTTCAATATTCCATAAAATATATTATCTATGCTCTTCATTCTATTAAATAATTTCTTAAAAACTGAATCATAAATTATTACGAAATTCTATCGAGGGTTGTTCATTGTTATATTTTTGATTAATCATTTTTCTTCAGAGAAAATAAGGACAATTGAAATAATTTTAGTTGCATGAGGTATTTGTATCAGTGATGTCGTGGCCACAAATTAGGAGGTATTCACACATTCCCTGAGCACCACAAATAGCCAAATAGTCACGATAATCAATGACAGTAAACAGGTAACCGTGTCATTGGGTTACCGTTATCCAATCACTACTGGTTCGCAAATTATACGCTATGTATCCGGAATGCATTCTTATAATTTGTAGAACGGATGCATTAGGTATGTTATACATTTGGTATATATACACAATGGATATTCTCCCATTCCGCTACCAGCACACAATTACCCGTGAGTTGCGGATAAAGGCAGAACACAGCGAATAACAGCAGATGCATTGCGTCTGAACTAGAAATGTAGTTAGTATGAAATTCCAATGTATTACGAACTCGCATCCACAACCAAAATTTTGTGAGGTTTAAAATCATGGGAGCAGAAGAAGCAACCAGTGCAGATGCAATGTGGAGGTTGGCAAACTGATTTCAGCATGAATCACGAATAATGAGTATGTTTAGTGAATATCGTTCGCTATTCTGTTGCAATTCCCCAACAAACCCTGTGGGACACGGCCATAACTCCAAAGGTTTCTGTTTCCCAAAATGCTTTTATTACTTTTGTCCTTGTTCTTTTGGATATCATCGTAATCATTCTTCCCCAAGCACCAAAATTTAAATTCTTTTAGGATTCTATCATAAGCCTTCTCTAGATCTGCAAAAGTACAGAAAAACTTCTTGTTTTTCTCAATTCTCTTTTCATGTAGAAGCCTTATAAATGAATATGGCATCCATAGTCGCTTCCCTCCTCCTCATGAATCCATACAAAAAAATCAATATAACCATTGGTTGGTTCTAACATTTTCGCTAATACCAGAGATTTACTTAAACCTATATAAACACTTCATGTTCAATATATGAGGCCCTTGGCTTACAGATAAATGCCCCCCCCCCAAAAAAAAAAAAAAATCAAACAAACATATGTCATAGTACAACAGTCTTTTAAAATACCTTAGTAGCAAAGATGTATAAAATATAACACACGCTTTTGCCAGATTGAGAACCAGCACTTTTTTCTTTTTTTTAAAGAAAATTGTATCTGAGACTGACCATTAATATTCATGTATATAAAGCAATATGAACCTCAACTTTTTTGTATTGAGCAAAGGCCTGAACTTTATGTAGAGCCATCTCAAACAACTGGAACATCTTCAAATTTCTTGTTTGCAGAAAATTTAAGAATTAACTTAAAAAAAGTTCGGATTCCACACACAGAAGCCATGCTTACTAAACACCAACATCGCTATCCTGCTTACGTGATTACTATACCTGAAGAACAGTTATCAAAACTAATTCTACTCAGACAACTAAAAAATGGCCACCCACGAACAATACACCCTATGATGAGATACAAAGGTAGAGCCAGGTCAGCCTGCAAGAAAGTAAAAAATTACACCATCTACCCTGAAAACCATTACTAGCGAATATATGTTCTGGAGTATGAGTATTAACAACAAAGGAAAAGTACTATTTGGGTCTACACCTCCATAAGCATCAAGGTCCATCAAGTGAGCTTTAATTTCACAAGATCAAAAAGCCAACCTAGTTAGTTTAGCCTCAGGAAAACAAGGATGAGGAAATTCGAGTATCTCATTACTCTGCTTACTGTCAAACACACCATCCAAAATGGTTGCCGTTCCCTTTGGGCAATGAGTGACAGAGCCATCTATTTCAAGTAAAGGAGGAACTGTTGCATCCACACCAAAGAGTGTAGATTTAAGGATAGTCCACCACTTATGCTCCTGGGTTGTACCAGGAAGGGTTTCTTTTATGGTTAAATTGTATTCCTTTTCAGTTGAAGTATAAACTTTCTGAGCAAAAGCTCTAAGCTGAGTATAGTTATATTCCAAGTCACATTTGATCTGTTAACCTTCCAAACATGACTGGCCATCTGCTTCTCCAAATAAGCACGTCTACAATCCTCATTGGGCCATGGTTTGTCTATTATGATGACATTATTCTAATTCAAGGGGACAACAGGATCAACATTACTATAAGATTGTGACCAATTCAAGCCCAAAAGATCATGAAAAATCCCATTGAAGTGTGGTTGAAGTTTAATATAAATCTTACATGAGTATGATACATCAGGGACAGTCGCGTCTTCACTACTAATGAAATCAATGAATGATCAGATGTCCCCACTCGAAAACCACCCTAATTGTTATAACACCAGGGGAGTCGTATGAGGTCCAAAAAGTTACCAGACCTTATGATTTGCCCACTGCTGGATTCAGATCTTGGAAAAATCCTTATGGTATAAACCTTTTTAATACCCTATGTGATTGTCAAACTGGAATAGTTTTAAATATCATTGTGTATACAGGAACTAACACTGCTATACTGTACCTGTCGACCAAATTCTGAAACATACGAAGCCATGATGAAAACTATAATGAATACTTAATAAGGCAAATGCCATATTCTATATACTGATCTTACTACATTCGTTTTTGAATAGAAAATATTAGTTTTGAGCATACTGTAAGTGAAACCAGGATAGATATGCCGATATTCCAGGTTGATATGACAGAAGTTGCGATCGTAAAAAGAAAGAATAATAATTTCATTGTTCAAGCTGAAAGATTGCTCTCTCTCTCTCTCTCTCTCTCTCTCTCTCTCTCTCTCTCTCTCTGTATATATATATATATATATATACTGTGTACATATTATATACACACACACACACACATATATATATATATATATACTGTGTACATATTATATACACACACACACATATATATATATACATATATATATATATATATATATAGAGAGAGAGAGAGAGAGAGAGAGAGACACACACACACACATATATATATATATAAATATATATATATATATATATGTGTGTGTATATATATATATATATATATATTTATATATATACACACACACACACACACACATATATATATATATATATATACAGAGAGAGAGAGAGAGAGAGAGAGAGAGAGAGAGTAGCTCCGAAAAATGATACCCTTCCTATGCTGAGTAAGTGCTTATAAAATGAGATTGCCAGTCCTACTTCTACCCCTACCCCTTCTACATAGATATACAATAGGGTCTCGTATTGCTAGTGTCTGTCACTTTGATAGCACCCCATTTAGGAACTAATCTGAAGTAGCTTTGATGGAATCAAAACTTATGTTAGATAGCACCCTTCTTCAGTACTGAGGCATTCGCCTGGTTCCAGCACTACGAGGTCCACTTTCACATCAGAAGCGGGAATGGATCAAGCACTAAACCAGACGTGTTCTTGTGGCGATCCCTGGGGATACTTTCCCGGATATCACAGATTGTCTTTGTAACCAAGTAGAAACCCCAATAGTGTACACCTTAAAAATAAAACCTCTGGAACAGTACTAATCATTGCCAGCCCCCTGTATAGTCAAGCGTTTTCAGGTCTCTCAATAACCATTTGGGGGCCAAAAGGCTTTTGTCGCTCTCAGGGAAATTACCAGTATTGCTTGCCTGCAACCTGCAGCAGATGGCTCTCCTCAGGAGGGTTGCTGTGAAGTAATGTTCAAACTGTTGTCAAAGGCCAAAAAAGTTTAAGTAGGGCATTGCCTGTGGCAGTAGCCTCCCCTGTCACTAATCTTTTCATTTTGCATGATGCATGTATGAGCGTGCAATTTTAGGTAGACACGGGTGCTTGCCATGCTCTTCTACTAAAGCCACTCTCTTGGATATATCTTAGTCTGTCTACGCCTATCGATGTCTGCCTGGTGGCTGCCAACAGATCTGCAACTCCGACCCATTTATATGAAACCCTCACATTATCGTTTTGAAGTGTCATGTATCATTGGAAGCTTCTTGTTGCTAATGTCACATTGCCAATCCTTGGTGGGAATTTCCTCTCCCATTTCCGCCTCCTGGTTGATGTTGCTCACCAACGGTTAGTTAATGCAGACCTCACTCGTCCATGGAAGCCTACTCCCACCTCCTCCCATCGTACCTGGAAGTATTCCATCCATAACTTCACCCGCAGCTCCCGCCAAACATGGTATTTATCACCATATCAAGAACACAGGGTTCCTAGCATTCACCAGATTCAGCCATCTGGCACAGCATCGTTTGGTTGCCGCTAAACAAATCTTTGCCAAAAGGAAAATAATGGGCTTTTGCTAAAAGGCCTCAAACTCAAAGTTGTCACCCTTATACATCATCCTGAAGAAAGATGGGCCCCTGCTTCCGTGGGAGGATTACAGGAGTCTGAATATGAAGACAGAACTGGATTGCTACCCACTCCCAAACAACACTGACGTGATCTGTTACTTGTGCAAAGCGAAGGTTATTTCCACGCTCGACCTCCTGAGGGAGTATTATCAGTTGCCCATGAACCCAGAAGATATTCCCAAGACCGTCATCCCCATCCTCTTCGGTACATACACCTTCAATTAATCCTGTTCTGGCCATTATAATGCTGGGACCACTTTTCAATGCCTCATTGATGACATTTTAGGACACCTCCTCTTCTGTGTATGTTACGTGGATGATATACTCGTGTTCTCTTCCTTATTTACCACCTATGGATCATGCTCAACCATCTACAACAGAACAACCATGTAGTCAGGTACAACAAATTTACCTTTAGCACTAATAATGTATCCTTCTTAGGGCACTGCATCACTCCTGCAGGAGTGATGCAGCTGTTAAGAACTTCCCTACACCCTTGACTGTCAAAGCACTTCAA
>NC_090760.1:61630196-61640196 GCF_036898095.1 Palaemon carinicauda | reverse complement strand
ATATCGATACCCAATATTTTATCTCGACTAATACCAATGCCGATATCAGATTTTTTCTTGACAGATACCGATACCGATGTCGCTAACGATATCCATTTTTCTAGAGCATTACTAATGCCGATACTGATACCAGAGAACTAACCGATACCAATACTGATGCTAGTGTCTTGACAGTGATGAATACCGATAGCGATACCCTGCAAAAAAAGGCTGATATTACCGATACCGACACTATCGGCACATATCTAGTCTATAGCAAGCTAATAAGGTTCTTAATGAGAAGATATGCTGGACATGAGTGAGTTTATTCAAACGACATAGCAAACTTATAGAGAAACGTTTGAGAATAACAATGGCCTGAAAACTTTAAGTATAAGAAACATGCAATAGCAAACTTGAACAGGGTTTTCTAAATTATCAGTGCGCAAAAGAGAGAGAGAGAGAGAGAGAGAGAGAGAGAGAGAGAGAGAGAGAGAGAGAGAGAGAGAGAGAGAGAGAGAAAAAACATTACAGCGTACGAGTGTGTGTGAAATACACGTGCATTACAGGGCGTTTGTCCCCTTATATATCTAATATAGGTATGGAGTGTTCTGAGACCAAATTGATACCTTTAATTTGGTACTCTTAAATTGTTTGGTATCCTAATATTGTTGAAGTTCTGGGTATTATAAAAGAAAATTTAAATCTTGATTGTCTTTCCTTTTTTTTGCTATCAATATCTTCTTGGATCCATTAACAGAATTTACTATAGAAAATAAACGAAATAACAGTATCCCAGATTTTAGACGTTTTGATCGTTCGACAAGCAATGTACTTAAATTTTCCAAATATAGAATGTTAACCAAAAACTTTTAATACTGCATATACTTCTATTTGGTTTATTCTAAAAAATGTAAAGTTTCATTTTCTATCTACTGTAGGACACGGGCATTTCTACCACACCCCATTCTGACGAAGTGCGTCCTGCCATATCCTATACTACAGTGAAAGATTTCAAAGGCGGTGGTTAGTAATTCTACACAGGAACTCACCGTGCAGGATATATAGAGGATTTACCAAAATTCAAGGTATCTCCACTAATCTCTGTTATCACAAATAAACTTTAGATTACTGCATAAATAGAGCTAAGAAAACATATTAAAACGTTCTGTTAGAGACAAGGGAAGCAATGAAAAAAATAGCCTGTCTTCCATTTCATGAACATTTTCTAGATGGTATTATGTTAAAAAAAAAATAGATATGAGACTAGTGTCCAAATGCACTAATATGACATATAGAATTCCTAGTTTAAAAGGTAACTTTTTTTTATGTCGGCCAAACAACTAAAAGCATTTCTGTTAGAATAAAAAAGTATAGGGTGGCCGTCCCTAGGGCCCTTTGCTAATTAGAAATATAATCAATGTTATTGATTTTACCAAAATAAATGTTTCTGAATCATTATTTATTGCCTATACCAAAAATCATAATTGAAACCTATGAATTGATCTACTTTTCAGCAATCGTGTGTTACCCTCTTTTGTAAAATCTGATATCTGGAATCATAAGAAACTTGGAGTGTAAGAATCCCATTCTCCAATAGTCTTTTAACTTTTCCTTTCGTGTTCCCAATACACACACACACACACAAACACACACACACACAGAGACACAAACAAACGTATACAAATATCAAGCGACGTATAGGCTTTAATATCGAGTTCAAATTACCTTAGTTTCACAGACCTAAAATAAAATTATTTTCATGACATGTGCATTTTCACCTTTGTTGGTTAGTTGAAATCAAGTTAAGCTGTTTACTTAGCCAATCAAGCTTTTAAGATAGATAAAGATTGATCTGACTCTGCCCTACTTATATTTGACGAATTCAGGCTTTGTACTCCATCATTATAACCCATCGACAAGTTTATAACACTTAGCTGTTAATGATAACTTTATCACTAATACCCAGGATACATTTTCATTTGAATATCAAGACACAAATACTTTTTGAAAGCCTTTAATGAATAGTAAGGGCCTCAGAGACCTAACATATCAACAAAAGTTCAGTGCCTAGACCCGTTTCTACTCTTGTTACGACTCGGGGGAACTAAATAGTGGTAAACTTATAGATACCTCCAGGACCGATGCATTGACTGTATGGGTCCTGAGTACCCTTTAAGTGTCTCCCCTATATCATAGATTTTGTTTGCCTTTGAAATCTATCAAGCCACTAGTGGGAGATGAACCCATCACTGTTGAGCTTGGATATGAAAACATAAAAACTCGGCTATCACGGGTATTAGACTTTGTATCTATATTGTTTCTGATGACTTAATATTTTGAAATTAGAAATCTTTATTCTCACGCTGCGATGGTTCTTCATGCAGGGGTCATAAAGCCTCTAATAGATTGAAGCCTCAATAAATATGATAATGATGGTTTTTCCGACATTTGTGAGTTGTATTTATTGTCAATACAATTGATTCAACTGAAATCTGTTACTGGCTCTTGATGTAAAATTATCCACACTACCGTTATGGTAACAAAAGCATACACAGATCATAACTACTCACAGCCCACTTTAATAGCAAAGAGTTTTGGGGAGATGATCTTTGGTGTTATTGTCTTACACGGAAATGGAATGTAAAGCGGTGTGTTAAATTCCCAGCTAGGGTTTTTACTCTGATAGAACATTAATAGCAATAATAGGAAATATAAACACACCATAAAAAAGGTTTTATGTCAAATAAATTGTAATAACTAATAAACTTCAGTTATCAGAAGATTGTGTTTTTATGAGCTCGTAAATATTCCCTTGCTGAATTTCAGAGTTGGTCTACAGTTGAATAAGAAGACAGGTATACAAACATTTTGATCAAAGTACGTAGGGCTCAAAATTACAGTTTGATTTTTTATTTGGTTTGTCTTTAGGAATCCTAATTTTACAAGCTTTCGTTTACACGTTAGTTATAATTGTTGGAGGGTGAATTCATTTGCTTTGTATGTTACAAAACTAAAATTGTTAACAAAGTACTCAACAAATGGGCTACCGTAATAGATAACCATTGTACAATCACTCATATAAGTTGGTGGATGTTTGGGTGTTTGATAGTGATGTTCATTTCCTCCCTTTCTGGACGACAGGTGTCTGGGAGAGGAAAACCGGTCAAATATTCAAACCCCTATAGTTGAATATTTGACTAATTTCTGTTCCCCTAGTAAGGGGTGTAATGGAAATCTCTCTCAAACATCCTGACAGCCACCAACTTATGTGAGTGACTGTAGTACAGTCAAATATGTAACAAAACCTCATTACCTAATGTTTATTTCCTACATATTTTCTGAATTAATTATTTTCTTACAAAGTTGGCCTGAATTTTTACGTTTTATCTCTAAATCAAAGGATGTTGATACTTCAAACATTCCGGAGGTATTTTATTTCAGGTGAATAATAAATGATAATATGAGCAATTTTTATAAAATTTCCTGTGTGTTTTAACGGCTATCTCATAGTGCACATTTACATTCAACGTAATGAAAACCTCTTAGCACACGCTAAGACTATATATACAGTGTTATTGCTCTTTTATTACAAGAATAAGAAATACAATAGGTATCAGGTCATGCAAAAATGAACATACAGAAACAAATACTCAAACGGGATTACATCTTTTTATGTATATATAATTTCAAAATGACCCAGGTTGTTAACGGAGTTCCGGGAGCAGTTCAAGAGGCTTTTCCTTTTAGTGAATGAAGCCGGTAATGGTAAGGAAGTTTCCCGCACAAGAAGTTCAACCATGATTCAGCTGTTAAATTACGAATAAAGTAGTACCTGTGTTCATGCATATTGGTCATACATATTTACACATACAGTTGACTACCGTGAAATAATTTTCTAAAGCTTTTACCAAAAGAATTGCTACCGCTTTTGAATTCCCAAGAAACATGAAAGAAAATGGCTGAGTAAAGAGCCTTTTAAGAGTCTAACTTTTAAATAGTGTCCAAAGTCTTTCATTGGCTTAGCCAGTTTTTAGAGAGACTTCAGGACTGGACAAAATGGAATAGTTGAAACTTCTTCCACTATGATTAAGACTTGTGACGGAATTTGGGCTTCGTTCCCTTTTCAAGATCAGTTAAGTACATGAATTTTAGTGGACCTAAATGACTGGGCGACTGTCACGCTACTTTTTGAATCTTTCCTTCAAAATGTGTTTTTATTTATCCCTCTAAATTATCAGGTATCAATTATATGTGCACACCACGCGATATACATATACACCCCAATGATTTTTTTCTTTAAATTGAAGAAATATTTAATTATATGATTTATTAATCAGCTAATATGTTTTATGGAAGTAATGTATGAAATTTTTATATAGTGGGAATAAATTTCCTCAAAATTATGGTCTTATAAGAAACATATAATTATGCCCGTATTCTTAGTTAAAATGTTTGACAAAATTCAATACATTAGTCTATTCTTATTGAGAAGAGACAATCACTGCTTTTTACAGGTATTGATTGATGTTTTGTTTATTAAACTGACATCAAGCTGTATTTGAATATATTGGAAATATATATGTGAATACTAGATAATAAATACAATTTGGGAATTAATCTGAATGCTAAGTTTATTGATTATATTTAACCACATTTATAGAAACATCCAAAAAATATGATAATTTAACATTACTCATACCGCAATTCTTGATTCAAAATGTGATTCTTGATACAGAAAAAAATCTTATTTTATAGTTTTATGTTTTGAAAAATTGTGTAAAATCAAGCGAACTCATTTCATGACTCGCACACTGATCACCATTTGATTCCTCCGAATCTGTTTGACCGATTTTTGGCCAAAAATAAAAAAAAAAAATAAAAAAACGGGAAAAATATATCTATATTTTCATATTTGGAGAATTGAAAAGGATTATAATCATATAAGTATCTAATCTCAATACAGTATTCAATTTAGTAGAAATACAAATGATACGATTGTAATTCTACAATTTTGTATTGCATTATGAGTATATTTTATTTCATTGCTCTAAATGTTGAAATCAAAGAAGATCTTTCTTTAATTTGATATTCAAATGAATGTGAGCTTATATTTAGAATGATAAGGTTCACTCGTTAATCATTTATCTTTTTTACTGAGGTAGAGGAAATCAGAAAATGCAAACCGATCATCGTTCTGCCAATTTAAATACTGTATACGGATTATAATTTACCAAAAGTAATCAGGGAAAGATGAATAGCAAGTAATTTCCCTTATGCTAATACATGTACCTGTGATGAGAGTTTGATAAGCCTTTTTATATAGTGGTATGAGGCATGAGTTTCATTTTTTTTTTACTGAAAAGTTCGGTTTACCGCCATGAATGTTGTTTTGAGTATGGCAAAAAGCACACATAGAAGAATTAGCTGAACTTCATTTTATATAAGATTATTTTTTTTTTCTTTTTGAATGAATATTCTTGAATAATTCTTACAATAAATGAATATGTAAGTGCTTGTGTAAGCTCGTGTGCAATTGTGCATGATTCCTGATTAATTTTGATTGATTGACTAACTCGAATAGAAAAATCTCTTCCAAGAGGAATAATTTGGAGAGAGATTTCACAGCATCTTTTCTTAAAATGGTCGTATAGAGAGGAAGTATAAGTTGTAAGGAAATATATCACAACGTCAATAAAAATTCGTGAAAGAAAAAGGTATATTTCGGATACATTTCATGTATTCAGTTTCTTGCGTCTTTTAGAGCTGAGAGGAAAAATTAAATTTCACCTTCACAATGAACACAGGTAAGACAAGGTGATACATTTACTTTCAGGATTTAAACCTTTGACGTGTCTTTTTCGAATACCTCTCAATTGCTTGCTTTGCTTGAAGAATCACCCCTCTCTCTCTCTCTCTCTCTCTCTCTCTCTCTCTCTCTCTCTCTCTCTCTCTCTCTCTCTCTCTCTCTCTCTCTTTCTCACATTCTTTACCTAACTGCCTATCATCTTTTGTATTTTATTTCCATCTTTATCACCAAATAAAAGAATTGTCCATCGATGACAATCAAGTAAGCAACCGGAAACCACAGAGAAAAGATTTCCAAATTCCAGAATTATATCACAAACAAAATTTGAGGCGATAAGTTTACTAGTTTATTCATAAAGCTTTTCTGAGTCGTGGTGGTTTATTTGAAAAGTCCCAGCCTGATAACTGCCAGATTGGAGTTCGAGTCCCGCTCAAACTCGAAAGTTTATTGTAGTGTTTGTAGTCTTAACCTCACCATCCTTGTGAGATAAGGATGGGAGGTGGGGTGGGGGAGGAGGTCGTTACCTGGTCCTCTCTGGTCCTTGTTTGGACTTTGGTGCTTATCATATCATTAGTGACTAAGGCCTTTTCCTGTTAGCTAGGGCATTGTCACTGTTCCTTGCTTCTGCCATTTATGCCCAGCCTTTAAACTATTTATTGTGGCAGTTCATTTAACCTCATTTATATTATGTGTTCATTTAATCCTGTCCTGTCTACATCAAATCTTGCTCTGAGTACTTGAAGAAATATTTTTTAATCTTTTGACAACCGTTATACCATATTCAAGTTAAACATATTACCTTTGTTCGAAATTATTCATGATACTAAGTGCATATTCATTGTCTATTTAATCAGTTTTCCCTTATCACAAATATTTTGAATTACTAAATCAATTCTGAAAGATCCTAGTTCATCTATTGAATTATATTATGTCATTATTTACATTATGTTATGAGTATTACGATGTGTTGGTGATCCATTTCTCACCAATTTATTATTAAATGACATTTTCCTCCTTGAAACCAGAAATAGTTTATATATTATCATATCCTAATTATCTGGGTGGAATAGAACTCGGCTTACAATTTATGATGTCTACCTCACAAGTCCATCATATTATTCGTCAAATTATATATTCTAGTCAGAAATGCTTATCATGAAATAGGAGAATGATTCTAGATTTTATTTACCTTTCAATTTTTAATAAACGTCATTTTTTGCTGAATTATTTTGTCCACGAATATTTCTATCGTCATTATTTATGATAAAAAAATATCATATCCATTACAATTATTATTATATTATAATGTGTTATCTCTTATTCTCCTTATTGCCAAATCAACATGAAAAAAAAAAATAAAACAAATAGTTACCGCTAAAAAGTATAAGATAGCAACATATAATTACCTGAATATGTTTAACCTTTAATGAATTCACACTGGTAATATGTTTATTACAAAGAACTGAAATATATTATATCAATTAAAGGTTACATGTTTAAACTTTCGATATGAATGACTTCCATGACAGAAATGTGTCCTTGATTAAATTACCAGTTAGTGTAATATTTAAAATTGAATATCAGTACTCGTGCATGAAAATGACTATGAATAATTTTATTACTCATATGAAAATTCACCATATGTGAATTATTTGGTCTAGGGAAATCTAAATAGAAATTACGGTTCCCTCCCAGTTTTATAATTATTTTGGAGGGGTTTAATCTATTTTATTTATCGATAAGGAAATTTGTTTCTATGATTGGTATCATATTAGCCATAAAGATTTAAAATATCTCATTGTTATGTCACAGATTTCACTACCTAATAGAATCAAATTCTATTTCTTGTCGTATATTTCATCAGTTCTTGCATTATAGAAACCAGTTGATATGATTTGCCTTAGGTTATGAATACATTTAATCTTCCACTCATGCATTTCAAAATAATTTAGAGTTCGAAAATCCAATAAATGTAAGAAGGAGTTAAATTGATTATAACAGGGACTAAATTATACCAACATAATAGTTTCATTAAATATAAACATAACTATTCTATATATAATTACTATTATATAATTATATATATAAATGATACGTAGGATACTATAAAAATGAGATCGACAGAAATTGATTGTTGGACATTTTCGAAGAAGAAATGAAAATTACAAGGTAAAACATGCTAAGTAGTCCAGTGTTGATAGTAAAGTCATAAGAAAAACCAGAAATGACTGCAGAGGGTATGTAGGCAGGAAAGCAGATGAGGTTGACAAAGCTAAGAATTCAGGCAGCGGCTATTGTATAAGAATTGCTAATATAATTATTAATGAAATATCTACGGGGTTAAAGAAGAAGAAGCATATGCCCATCAAAATGAGAGATGAAGCACATACCCATCAAGAAGATTGATGGAACTGTTATAACAACAGAAGATGAACAAAGGCAATGTTGAATAGAATACTTTAGTGAGGTATTGGATAGGAGATATGAATGGAATAATATGTTTGTTAGACCTGAAGCTGATGAAGACCTTCATGTCCCCATATGTGAATTCAGTGTGTTTGAATTCGAAGCTATCATTAAAAAACTCACGAGATGGAAAGCCCCTGGATACGATGGAATACTTGCCAAGATGATACTAGCTGATAATAAAGTGATCCCCATAATACTTACAAGATCATTTTGTGGACTGTGGCATGGAGAAGCAAAACCTAAGAAGGAAATCTGACTGACTACAATAATTACAGAGGCATCATAGTTACGACAGTTGTCATGAAAATATGTAGTATGCTTATTCTAAATAGACTAGAGAAAAAGACTCCCGAGAAGCTGAAAAGAGCAAGCAGGATTTAACAAAGATAGAAGTTGCAGTGACCAAATTCTAATTTGGAAACATATTGTACAACAATGAGTAGAATATAAAATTCCAAATTTGAAGGCATTTGTAGACTATGGAAAGCCTTTGATATTGTCCACCTGCTAATTTTGTGGAGGGTCTGGAGTTATTATGGAATTCCTCTTAAATAGATGAATTTTATCAAGTCTGCTCATGAGCATAGCAAGGGCAAAATTAATGTTAGTGGAGTCCGATCAAATAAATTTCCATTAAACAGCGGTTGATTGATAATAGGAGATTGGCAGACCTAGAGTAAGCTAATGACGCCGTCCTTGTTAGCAGAACACAGGTGGATGGGCTCAAGATAAATCGAAGAAAGACAGAGATGATGAGAATGGAATATGCAATGGCAGATGAAATATCATTGGAAGGATAAAGGCTTAATGAGGTAGAATCATTTAGATATTCAGGAATCATAATCGGTAATGATTGGCCTTTAGAATTAGAGTTTAATGAAAGATTGAAAAGACCCAATCAATCAGACATAAAATTTGGAAATCAAATCGCCTGAAATTATATATAAAAATCTAGGAACTCATTCTGCTATTTTTTATGTTCATATATTGTCTATCATTCACATTATATGTCCGGACCATGTTAGAGTATTCAGTACTTTAGTTTTCTCTCGTATCCATGTTTCTCTTTTTCTGACTCTTCGAGTTGTAACTAGCTCATATTCTAAGGTTTTAGTATGGCTCGAAATTTCTGATGAATATATTCTAACACAAGATTAATCTATTTCTTGCATTTGAAGAAATTTCATTACCGCTGAAGTTTTTACAGAATCAAAAGCTTTCATGTAATTTATAAATGCAATGCTCACGTGCCCATATGTGTGCACGCATGCACAAAAATACACACACACACATATATATATATATATATATATATATATATATATATATATATATATATATATATATATATATATATATATATATATATATATATGTATATATATATATATATATATATATATATATATATATATATATATATATATATATATATATATATGTATGTATGTGTGTGTGCGTGTACTTTACTTTACACCTATGATGTATATATGTATGTGTATTCACAATATTCAGTGCATTTTGTTGTTCACTATTATTCATCATACACCGCCAGTTTCATTGTGAAAGTATAATTTTATTATCGGAAAGCCCATTTTTGATACTAGACTATTTGCTTACAGTTATGGAAATGTAATTTTATTCAGATGAGTATCTCATTAGCACTGACTAAAATCAGATCATGTTAGATGAATGCATTAATGAACTGGTATGTAATATAAGAATAGGTTTTTTCCTATCAGT
>NC_090760.1:61617696-61620196 GCF_036898095.1 Palaemon carinicauda | reverse complement strand
TTCTCATTATTTGTCTCACCCATGTTCAATTATTTTTCTTTCACATTCCCTACATTAGTTTACTCCCGTATCCATGTTGCTGTTTTTTTTCCTCTGTGTGATTCCCATCCTTATTTTTTCATTGTTCTTGTAATTTGCTAATGTTTTAAGGCTTTAGTAAGGCTCCACTTTTTATGCATACCTTAATAGTGGATGTGCCATCCGAATAAATACTTTACTTTTTACAGAAAGTGTTGACTTAAATTTCATAATCTTATTTTGTTTACCATAAGCTCTTTATCCCATGCCAATCCCTCTTTTAATTTTTATTTCATGTATTAGGTAAACATTTATTGTCTGTCCTTATTACGTATATCTATTGAAAAATTATATTCGTCCATAATCTTTAATTGTTGTCTATGTATTTTCATTGAACATTATCTTAGTATAAATGATTAATTTTTAGACATACATTTTTGCTTTCTCTATTCAAATCTTCAGTCATCTTTTGCAATTCCTTCCATATTTCACTAAATAGAACTACTGTATGTCTTTTGCGAATCTTATATAGTTTATGTGTTCCCCATTAATGTTAATGTCATTTGGGGGTACAGTAACTCTAACTAGACGTTTAGCAGCTTCATCCTTAGTCCATTCCCACTGTACAGGCTCAAGGGCAGCGACATCGAGATCAAGTGCGTTTCCATATGCATATCTGGAAATGGATCATTATCGAGTTTTCCAGGAAAGCTGGGTCAGTCGGAGGCATAGAACATGACCTAGTTATGATGCTAATTCCTCTCCCTCTCCTTTTCCATTTAGTATATACTGTATATTGTATACATACTTGCATACATAAACAATCAAACATAGATATGCATATATATGTATGTGTATATACACTGTTAAAAAATCATGATTTTAATCGGAAATTCTCCATTAGATAAATACAAAGCACTGTAACGTTACCTTAATTTGTTATTATATTTTACGTGTGGTTGATCGTAATATCATTGTTTTGCGTTAGTATATCTAATTTTAAAACGGTAAATATACTGGAAAAAATGTTGCCAGTTATTCACCGTTTTTATCGGTAAATTTGTAACATTATGTATATATATATATATATATATATATATATATATATATATATATATATATATATATATATATATATATATATATGTGTGTGTGTGTGTGTTTGTGTGTGTATATATGCTGATATATATATATATATATATATATATATATATATATATATATATATATATATATCTATCTATCTATCTATCTATCTATCTATCTATCTATCTATCTATCTATCTATCTATCTATCTATCTATCTATCTATCTATCTATCTATATATATATATATATATATATATATATATATATATATAAACATATATATATATATATTTATATGTGTATGAAGTATGTATATGTATATATATATATATATATATATATATATATATATATATATATATATAATATATATATATATATAAGTGGATTTATGCTTTTAACAAATTATTATACGAATCCAGTTTTTTCGCTGCAAAAAATATTTACATATACAGATGCACATATGTATGTACTGCATATGCAATACTTGTAGCAAGAATGTCATGCTGTATAACTGATATATACAGCAAAACACTGCAGATATTCAAAAATTTATGATGACTTTTTATTTATATATTTTTTTACGTTTTCGGTCATTCCTACTATCCTGCACTAGTGAAAACACTAATTGCTCAGACAAGTAGACGAAAATATTTATCCAAAATTAAATAGAACTTAACAATGGCGTTCCAAATAAAACCATAATCATAAAGAAAATATCTTAAGCTATTCGAAAAAATTTTGCTTGCTTAGGCCTTCTGTCTTACACCATAACAGATGCATAAAAAAAAAAAAAAACATTATCTTATACTTCTCTCTGCTACAGAGTAATAAATGTTAGCATGATGCTGCTAATAACGAAAAAAAAAATTCAAACTACTTTAAAAAATACTAAGCTACAAATGGCGACCAAAATGTATATTTTTTTTTCCGCAAAAAATAGTTTTATAATAGCAAGAGAGGTGTATTCGCTATAAGCAAGGGCAACTTTATGCTAATATTCTGGGTCAACAGATTTCCCCGATATTGGAAAGATAAAGAAATGACCAAACGGGTGTTGAGAATATCAAACAGCAGATTCACTGAAGAGATGATGGAGCAGATATCGTTTCAGTCTTAATATTTGTAGGTTATGGCAAGAATAGACACATACAAAAACCATATATATATATATATATATATTATATATATATATATAATATATATATATTTATATATATTTATATATATATATATATATATATATATATATATATATATATATATATATATATATATATTATATATATATATATATATATATATATATATATATATATATAATATATATTTATATATATATACTATATATATATATATATATATATATATATATATATATTTATATATATAT
>NC_090760.1:61615143-61617196 GCF_036898095.1 Palaemon carinicauda | reverse complement strand
TCCAAATATTTAGTAAAACTCTTTCCACTGATTTTAGGATCTATTTCATCCTCAGTTACAAAAAAATCAGCTGATCTTGCTATAAATTACAAAACATAAACTTAACGTCTAACCACAACTTGAATAGTTTGGATGTGACTTCGTTATTTATAAAGGTTCCTGTCGATGATTTATTGGATTTCGTATCTGGTATTTTCGAGTCTTACGAATTACCAATACCAATCAGTGCTCTTATCAAACTTCTTTGTTTGGGAATCAAAAAGTCTATGTTTCGGTATAATGGAGATTTCTATGAACAAGTGTTTGGTTTAGCTATGCTCTATGGTAGAGATGCGCTGATACCACTTTGGAGACCGATACCGATACGGATACCCATTTTTTTTTCTACACTGGTGCTGATACCGATACTGATACCTAATTTTTTCTGGACCGATATCGATACCCAATATTTTATCTCGACTAATACCAATGCCGATATCAGATTTTTTCTTGACAGATACCGATACCGATGTCGCTAACGATATCCATTTTTCTAGAGCATTACTAATGCCGATACTGATACCAGAGAACTAACCGATACCAATACTGATGCTAGTGTCTTGACAGTGATGAATACCGATAGCGATACCCTGCAAAAATGGCTGATATTACCGATACCGACACTATCGGCACATATCTAGTATATAGAAAGCTGATAAGGTTCTTAATGAGAAGATGTGCTGGACATGAGTGAGTTTATTCAAACGACATAGCAAACTTATAGAGAAACGTTTGAGAATAACAATGGCCTGAAAACTTTAAGTATAAGAAACATGCAATAGCAAACTTGAACAGGGTTTTCTAAATTATCAGTGCGCAAAAGAGAGAGAGAGAGAGAGAGAGAGAGAGAGAGAGAGAGAGAGAGAGAGAGAGAGAGAGAGAGAGAGAGAAACATTACAGCGTACGAGTGTGTGTGAAATACACGTGCATTACAGGGCGTTTGTCCCCCTTATATGTCTGATATAGGTATGGAGTGTTCTGAGACCAAATTGATACCTTTAATTTGGTACTCTTAAATTGTTTGGTATCCTAATATTGTTGAAGTTCTGCGTATTCTAAAAGAAAATTTCAATCTTGATGGTCTTTCCTTTTTTTTTTTTTTTTTTTTTTTGCTATCAATATCTTCTTGGATCCATTAACAGAATTTACTGTAGAAAATAAACTTAATAACAGTATCCCATATTTTAGACGTTTTAATCGTTCGACAAGCAATGTACTTAAATTTTCCAAATATAGAATGTTAACCAAAAACTTGAATACTGCATATACTTCTATTTGGTTTATTCTAAAAAATGTAGTTTCATTTTCTATCTACTGTAGGACACGGGAATTTCTACCACACCCCATTCTGACGAAGTGCGTCCTGCCATATCCTATACTACAGTGAAAGATTTCAAAGGCGGTGGTTAGTAATTCTACACATGAACTCACCGTGCAGGATATATAGAGGATTTACCAAAATTCAAGATATCTCCACTAATCTCTGTTATCACAAATAAACTTTAGATTACTGCATAAATAGAGCTAAGAAAACATATTAAAACGTTCTGTTAGAGACAAGGGAAGCAATGAAAAAAATAGTCTGTCTTCCATTTCATGAACATTTTCTAGATGGTATTATGTTAAAAAAAAAATAGATATGAGACTAGTGTCCAAATGCACTAATATGACATATAGAATTCCTAGTTTAAAAGGTAACTTTTTTTATGTCGACCAAACAACTAAAGGCATTTCTGTTAGAATAAAAAAGTATAGGGTGGCCGTCCCTAGGGCCCTTTGCTAATTAGAAATATAATCAATGTTATTGATTTTACCAAAATAAATGTTTCTGAATCATTATTTATTGCCTATACCAAAAATCATAATTGAAACCTAAGAATTGATCTACTTTTCAGCAATCGTGTGTTACCCTCTTTTGTAAAATCTGATATCTGGAATCATAAGAAACTTGGAGTGTAAGAATCCCATTCTCCAATAGTCTTTTAACTTTTCCTTTTGTGGTCCCAATACACAC
>NC_090760.1:61595746-61599643 GCF_036898095.1 Palaemon carinicauda | reverse complement strand
GGGAATTTGGCCATATGAAGTGACATAGACAATTACGTTTTATCGGATAAGATTTCATACTTGTTGATACCAAAATCTTCATCCGTTTGTGACTCTCTCTCTCTCTCTCTCTCTCTCTCTCTCTCTCTCTCTCTCTCTCTGTCTCATATGATACTGTAATACTATAGCCCAAAATAGTAGATTTACAGTTTTCAGTAAATCAAGAAGGAAATATCGTAATATATTTATTTTTTTCATGCAACATTATGAGGAGATTACAGTTCTAGTATCTATATATATATATATAGTATATATATATATATATATATATATATATATATATATATATATATATATATATATATATATATATATATATATTCTATATATGTATGTATGTATGTATGTCTGTATAATGATGGAGGGAAGTAACTGATGTACATAGAAACTTCATACAAGTTACATAAATAAATATCCGTTTGTATCCACGCGTAAATTCGTTTTACCATTATCTGTATGAGATCTTCGGAAAGGCTCTTGAAATACAAGCGAAGGGATACGAGGAATCAGTTGTTGTCTTTGGTATTTCTGTTTCGATAATTCTGTACCTGAGATAATCCTTCCTTGGTGAGTCAAGGTTGTAAACTTTGTCTTAGGTCAGAAAGGATTATGAACCACACCTTTATTTCTTGTTTATTTGATTCGTCATTGAAGCTTTTACTTTTCTCTATTTATTTTACTTTTTTATTTCTTGAAATAAGGAGTTGCACATCCTATTTTACAAATACCTCGTATCTCTCTCTCTCTCTCTCTCTCTCTCTCTCTCTCTCTCTCCTCTCTCTCTCTCTCTCTCTCTCTCTCTTTCTTTCGACGTTTCTAGGACCAAGGGGATTTCTTATTGGCGACCTTGCACTTGGTGTGGCCAAGGGTGTGACCACTTCTCACCACCAGCCCAAAATTACCACGTGGCCTTTTGTTTACAAAGGAGGAATGTATGACCATACATACCGAATGCATGTAATGTTATATATCATAATTTTTTAGGTGGTTTATAATATACTGTATATTTAGTATGAATGTTTTTTTTTTTTTGGGGGGGGGGCGGACTTTGTGCATATTACCGATTTTTGTAAAAAAAGAATTTTAATGATAATCATGTTCCTTTTTTTTTTTTTT
Source organism: Palaemon carinicauda (assembly GCF_036898095.1). NCBI lineage: Eukaryota > Metazoa > Arthropoda > Malacostraca > Decapoda > Palaemonidae > Palaemon > Palaemon carinicauda. Next base: position 61,598,488 of record NC_090760.1, on the reverse strand, counting down.
CATAGGAATAAATTTACAAATCATACAGAGTGGAAAGTAAAGAACATATTGTAGTTTGGTAATTTTTTTCGGTCAAAGTGGTCCAAATATAATTTCTCAATTTTCAATAAAGATTTCATTCCTCTTATAGGTGTAAATCATACAGGTCTAAAAATTTGGCGTTATTTATTCTAATAATAATAATAATAATAATAATAATAATAATAATAATAATAATAATAATAATAATATTTGTTACACAATAACATGCGAAAAAACGTATTTATTATTTTTAATAAAAATAGACAAATTCATATTGCAGGATTCATGCAAGAATTAAGTATATTTCTTTTTGTAATCCATTTTTGTGTGGTAATCTTCAAAGCACTCAGGATGCATTGCAGGTTGCCTGGTACAAGTTTTACAGTAATATTTTGTTTCTCTCCTTCCGCCAGGTCCACGTCTATCACTGCATACAATGCATTCGGGAGTGTTTCCTGTCTTGTTTGGCTATTATGTGTAATTTTCCATTCAACCTTTTCTCATCATCAGATGTGCTTCTTCTTCCATTTTGAGCCGCATTTCTTACGTTTCCTACCAATTCTTTCACCAATTCTTTCCGGAACTGAAGATGAGTTAATACCTTCAACCCTTTTGATTTCATATGAATACGATGGAGAATGAAACTATTCACTATGGCTACTTCCAAAAGGAAAAAGTAAACTTTTCTCCACCATTTCAATGATTTTTGTAGGAAGCAGTATGATGAGATGTAATGATCTGCACGATCCACTCCTCCCATATTAGAAGTATATTCGGAGACCATCACTGGTTTTTCAATGACTTGTCCTAAATTCCCTTTCATAACACGCGATGTTGGGTGGTTCTTGCGGTATGGTATGTAGAGCACATAATGACGTCCCTCTTATCTTTCCAAGACAGAATATGGCATCGCTTATTTTTCACATACGACCTTACTGTTCCTACCGATGATCTTTTTCTTTTCTTCACTTGAGGGGGAAGGCCTTTCCTATTCGTATTTATCGTTCCAGTGATGTGAATTTTTTTCTTCAGAAGTTCCGTAGCTAGAGATAGGTTTGTATAAAAACGATCCGTATAAACATGGTATCCAGTTTCTCCTGTGGCACGCGTAACGATGTCCACTAGTGTCAATACAATGAGAGTGGTGAAGAGATGACCAGCATAACCAAGGCACTCGATAGTGGCTTTGCCGCAATACGGAATCAAACTAGAATATATCCCGTCAACGCATCGGCAATATCATATATTCTGATGCCCCCATTTTGTTGGTTTTTTGCTGTCGTACATCTTGAATGCTGTCCTGACCTTGAATGGCACTGTGGACTCGTCGACGCTTAGATGACATCCAGGATGATAATAATGTAAAAACTGTTCAGATAAATAGTCATGAACTTGTTTTACCTTTGACCTCCGAGATGCATGAAGCCGCTGCCAGGGGGTGCTGGAGGAGACACATGAAGACCCCAGAATATCTGGAACCACCTATCTCTCCTAAAGATTTGCCGAAAGAACGAACTTTCGTCCACCCATTGCTTGGAAAAGAAGTCCCTTGATCTCTTATTTCTGTGTAAAGCCATATTAATTATTGTTCCATGAAAGGCCATCATTTCCTCCACGCTTATTTTTTGCCAGTTTTGCCTATATAGAATATTGTTGCAGAGGCCTTTTCCTACTTATCAGTTCCTCTGTGTAGCGATTCGTTTCAACTGCAATTGTTTGGAAAAGTTCCCGTGTAAAAAAGAGCATAAAAAATTGTAAAGGAGTGTTGATAGTTTGATCAGGACAGTTGAATTTTGCTCTTCCTTTGAAAGTAAATCTGGGTAATTCATGCCTCTCTTCATCAAACTCTTCCCAGTTATTTTCATCGGCCCAATTTTCGTCATTTGTGTCTTCGTCTTCTTCAGGGGGCATTACCATATCGTCAGTGTATTCGTCCTCGTCTTCGTCAGGAGATTCCGCTTCTAGGTCTTCATTCACGATGATAAATGAATTGTTTTCATCAGATGTGGAAGGAGCGGCAGACGGTTCATCGTTTTCACTTGAATCATCTTCCGATTCAGAAGTCAGTCCTAAAAAGTATTCAAAGATTTCCTCTTCGTTTTCAAGAAACTTCCGGTGTCGGAGAGACATGATTAACTCAGCAATGAGCTCGTTACTAATCAATTACAACTCGGCGAAACAAGAAGTCTGCTCTGTGTATGATCGTCTGAGTGTTTGGGTACCTGGGTTTATAGGGGTATGGTATGGGATTAGCGGCTTATAGCGACCGAGAGGATTGACAACCCTGAATAACGCGAAACAAATAGCAAATTTGGCTATTTCCCCACGTTTTTGCGCCGAATAACATCGTGATATCTGCTCTTCATTTAGCCAGTTTTTCTAAGAAGAAAATTGACACATAAAACACGTTTTTTGTTCACAAAAATAACATTTCTTGAAAGATATAAAACCAAGTGTTATTCTGGAATTCTTACAAGAAGGAAACATCATTAGTTGGCCTACTAAAGCAATTATAAAACGTGCCGGCTGGGAGCCGGGCTTCGGTCGGAACCTACCATTCGGAAAAGCCGGCTGGGAGCCGGACTTCGAGCGCAAAGGGTTAAAACTATACAGTCTAGAAAGGAGAAGAGAACGCTACATGATAATACAAGCATGGAAGCAAATAGAAGGAATTGCTGAAAACATCATGGAGCTTAAAGTATCAGAAAGAGCAAGCCGAGG
>NC_090760.1:61588246-61590746 GCF_036898095.1 Palaemon carinicauda | reverse complement strand
AGCAAATTCTTTAGTTCGACAATCCATCGTCTTCTCTTTCTTCCCCTGCCTCAGTTGCAATCTCTAGTGACCCATGCAATTATACTTATTGTATTCCTATTATATGTCATTGTCATATGTCCTTCCCATAGTCGTTTATTTCCGGCAATATATACTGACTCTCTCTCTCTCTCTCTCTCTCTCTCTCTCCTCTCTCTCTCTCTCTCTCTCTCTCTCTCTCTCTCTCTCTCTCTCTCTCCATTCAGACAAATAATTAGCAAATGTAAAAACTAGTTCCATGTGCAGCAGTCAAGCGAAAGGATCTTCCGTGGTAAAGTCTGTTTGAAGAGTGTTTCCGGTGCATACCTTCACTTCGTGGATTTTGTCAGTGGGACGCACCGTAATAGGAAGATGCGGAACAACTGGGGCCATCAATTACCAGCACTGCGTGTCTGAGCTCGATTTGATAACCGTGGAATTTCTGCACTTACATTACCTACCATTCATTCAGTTGCACGTTTATTTCATATTTTGTTTATTTTTTACTAGCTATGGATACACAAATTCACATTTTACTTAGCAGTTTTCCTCTTATCATTTCCTAGATTTTCGTATTTCATTGAGATAAATTCATTCTTTTATATTCGGGAAAGGTCCCTTTACCTACCACTCCTTCAGTCGCACGGCTATTTCATTTTTTTTTTTTACTAGCTATGAATACATTTAGTTAGATTTCACTAAGTTTTTCCTTTTTTTCTAGTTTTTCAAATGTCCATGACAAATATTCGTTCTTTTGTATTCCGGAAAAAATACTACTCTCGGTTTTCCATCTCAGTTGGTACCTGTTATTATCATTGGTTACATTTGGTTGTAAATATTTCATAAGTTTTTGTATCGTTTCCCATTTTAAGCTTTCTTTTCCCCGAATAAGGAATCACTTGCTCTATTCCTGCTAACATTTGTTAATTAGAAATTGTCTCCACTTTTTTATTATTGTATGTTGGAAGCTATGATGATTCGGTAATTCTCCCCACCTTGTTCTTATGTTTATAATTGGGATTCTTGTAATTTTTTGCTTCTGAATTGCAGTTACCGTGGACTAAGGTTTATATTAAGAAAGGCAATAGCTGTTAACCGTCTTTTTTGATATAAATGTAATAATGGTTCAGTTTCTTATAAAATCTAGAACAAATTTCAGTATCAAGATAATCAGTAAAGGTATTATTCACGAATCTAGGTAACGTTAACTATCTATGTGAACAATTACATAAATTTTACCAAAGCAACGAATGTCATATTGTATTGAATGATTGTATTAGAATATGATTCTGTATGGATAGGAAGAAAAAGGTACTGATTTTTAAAGCCAATAATGCACATTTAATGGACACGTGGTTAACGATATGAACTATACTACTATTTTTTTTTAATGCTGAATGGAATTGAATATGTGAAACATATGTTTTCCTTTCCTGAAGTTGATGAGAATGGACCATTGCTGGCGTTTAGAGGTATGAATGATTCACTGTTCATCAGCAATCATTATCTTTGATCGATTGGTTCAGTTACACATGCAGAATGTTATTATTATCATACTATTAATATTATTATTATCATCATTATTATTATTATTATTAGCATTACTAGCCAAGCTACAACCCTAATTGGAAAAGCAAGATGCTATAAGCCCAAGGGCTCCTACAGGGAAAAATAGTCCAATGAGGAAAGGAAATAAGGAAAAATAAATGATGAGAACAAATTAACAATAAATCATTCTCAAAACAGTAACAACGTCAAAACAGATATGTCATACATAAATTATAAAAAGACTCCTGTCAGCCTAGTCAACACTAAAGCACCTGCCCCAACTTTGAACTTTTGAATTTCCACCGATTCAGCAACCCAATTAGGAAGATCATTCCACAACTTGGTAACAGCTGGAATAAAACTTCCAGAATACTGTGTAGTATTGAGCCCCATGATGGAGAAGGCCTGGCTATTAGAACCAACTGCCTGCCTAGCATTATGAACAGGATAGAATTTAAGTAAGCAGAGAAAGAACAATTATTTTAGTTAAAGGAAACAAATATTTTCCCATGTCCCATTTCCTCCCTCAATATGGTGTGAATTCCATTAATCTCGAATTTTTTTTTTTAACCATCTCACTGGAAGTCCTACCATGTTTCCCCAAGATGAACAATTCTTTGAGAGTGGTGAACTTCAGTGGGATTTGAATGACTGCTTCAAGAGGATTCTGCTGACGGTCGTCCAACATCCCAAGCTTGTGGTCGATCGTGAGAAGGAAGTTTTGTTTTTGCAGTACTGAAGAAAATGTACAATGAAACAAGGGATTATTGTTATGAACACACTTTGGCAAAAGCCAATCAACGATGAGTGATGAATTCGTATTGAATAATAATTGAAAGTAATAGAAAGGAGTTAGTTTTCTATTGCAAATCTCATTATCGTATTCATATATCATTGGTTTTACTCTCTATCATGTTTTTTTTTTTTTGAAGAT
>NC_090760.1:61575746-61583246 GCF_036898095.1 Palaemon carinicauda | reverse complement strand
CGGCGCATGGGAGCAGGAATCCAAGGTCGCGGTCTACCTGTACTGACGTCACAGAGGAGGGTGGTGTTGGAGTCATCGAGGGGGATGTCTTCCCAATGGAGTGATGAGCAGGATGTCCTACAAGCTTGATACTCAGGATCCGTTCGTTGGGCTTCAGCCAAGGTATTGTAATGCAATCCCAGTTTAACGGAAGCCAACGTGTTTCTTGACAGGGCATCAGCAACGGGATTCATTTTCCCAGGGAAATGTTGAAGGGTGCAATTTTATTCAGCCACGGCGGAGAGATGTAGGCGTTGACGGGCGGACCAGGTGTCAGACTGTCGAGTGAAGGCGTGCACCAGAGGCATTTGATCTGTGGGAATGACGAGGGGTGCACCTTCTAAGAAATGGCGAAAGTGACGGACAGCCAACTGCACCGCCAGCAATTTGCGATCGAAAGTAGAATAACCCGATTCTGCCGTGGACAGTTTTCTGCTGTAGAAGGCCAGTTGACCACCTGTTCGAGTACTGCACCAATAGCGATATCGCTGGCATCGGTGGAGAGAAGTAGAGGGGCATGTGGGATAGGAAAAGTGACAGCTTCAGTGGTTGATAGGGCCTTCATTGCATTGCAGAAGACCGCTTCTTAAAGGGGACCCCACTTCAGATCCTTTGAATTGCCCTTGAGGAAGGCGTAGAGGGGAGCAAGAGTGGCGTCAATGGCTGGTAGAAAAACGGTGATAATAGTTGATCATGCTCAAGAATTCCTGCAGAGCTTTGACGGTCGAGGGCGTGGAGAAGTTCTGAATGACTGCTACCTTCTCAGGGATGGGATGAACTCCTTCAGGAGTGGTGCGGTGCCCTAAGAACGACACTTCGGTGGCGCCAAAGGTACACTTGTCATACCGGACTAGAAGGCTGTTTTGTTGCAGGCGGTTGAGCGCGATGCGCAGGTGACGGATGTGTTCCTCTTTTGAGGAAGAGAACAAAAGTGTGTCGTCCACATAACATACACAGAAGGGGAGGTCCCCTAAGATGCCATCCATGAGACGTTGAAAAGTGGCCCCATCATTACGAAGGCCAAAACAGGAGTAATTGAAGGTGTATGTACCAAACGGAGTGGATATGGCAGTCTTGGGGATGTCTTCTGGGTTCATAGGCACCTGATAATACCCCTTCAGGAGGTCGAGTGTGGAAAAAACCTTTGCTTTGTGCAGGTAGGAGGTCATGTCGGCAATGTTTGGGGAAGGGGTAGTGATCCGGTTCTGTTTGCATGTTCAGGCTCCTGTAATCCCCGCACGAACGGGGAGAGCCGTCTTTCTTCAGAACGATGTGTAAGGGTGACGACCATGGGCTGGAGGCCTTTTGGCAAAGGCCCTTTTCCTCCATTTCGGCGAACGTCTGTTTGGTGGCTGCCAATCGTTCCGGTGCCAGACGTCTGAATTTTGCAAGAGTGGGGGTCCCGTGGTCTTGATATGGTGATAAATACCGTGTTTTGCAGGAGATGTGGGCATTTGGCGAAGTTCAGGATGAAAAACTGCCGGGTATGACGTGAGGAGGTGGACGTAGGCATCCGTTGGTGCGCTGAAGTGGAGAGCGAGGTTGGAGGGGGCGGGTTTAAGAGGTGTCGACAAGTACGAGTCTGCGTTGACCAATCGTTGGTAGGCGACATCGACCAGAAGGTGGAAATGAGAGAGGAAATCCGCGCCTAGGATTGGCAATGTGACGTCAGCAACGAGAAACTTCCAATTAGATTTACCATTTCCATATGATAATTTGAGGTTCTCGTAACCGTAGGTGGGTATCGCAGATCTTTTGGCAGCTACCAGGCTGACGTCGGCAGACGTAGAAAGACTACGTCGTGTCCTGAAGAGTTCCCTTGGCAAAATAGAACGACAAGCATCCGTGTCTACCAAAAATTGAACGCCCGTTCCTGCATCATGTAAAAAGAAAAGATTAGAAACACGGGAGGCCACCGCCACGAGCGATGGCCTACTTAAATCTTTTTTGGCCACTGACAATCCTTGGCACATTTCTTCGCGGCTGCCCCGAATCTGAAGTGGTAGTAGCAAAACTGCGGCCGATGGGCGGTAGTAGGTGGCTGTAGAAGTCGTTGGTTTGGGTGGAGCGAGTGGTGGGTGATGGGTGGCTTTGTCGCCGTTCCGGCTCGACACGGGGTAGGCGTGTATGTCCTACGGCATTCACGTCAGCTTCAGTTGACATTGAGTAGGCGTCCTCTTTGTCAAGAGTGGAGGCGTTGATGGAGGTCTTGAAGGTCGTGAAGTGGCTGTCCATAAGGGTGTCGGCTCTGGTTATCAAGTCTTTTATTGGTAAACTATCGACATCGGGTATGGCAGCGCGTACAGTTTCGGGTAAACGGCGTATCCAAAGGGCACGAAGTAGGTTCACCACACAAGGAGAGCCATCTGCGGCAGGTTGCAGGCGAGCGATTCTCGTCATTTCTCTGACGGCGAGCGAAGCCCTTTGGTCCCATAGTGGTTGTTGAGACAGCTGAAAAAGCTTTACTATATGGGCAGCTGGCGACGGCAAGTACTGCGGCAGAAGGTATGTTTTGAGGGCATCATACGCTATTGTGGTGTCTCCTTGTTCACAAAGCCAGTTGGATATTTCTGGGAAGGTGTCCTCGGGTATCGCCGGGAGAACATAATCAGCTTTGGTGGTTGAACGAGTCACGCCCTTGATACGGAACTGAACTTCTGCTCGCTGAAACCAAGTAAACGCGTCTCCGCCAGTGAACGACGAAAGTCTCAATTAGGCGGCGCCAATTTCTGTGGAGTCTGCCATAGTACCAATGACGGAGGGGCGGGGGGGGGAGGGTGGAAGGCGGGAGGAGCGAGTCGACTTCCGGGGTCACCAATGTGACGAGCCGAGAGAAGGTTGTGACTCAGTTGCTTATATTCCGCCTTTGAGTCACAACCTTCTCTCGGCTCGTCACATTGAAATGTCGTTACTATGTACGATCGTTTGACACACGGTTGGTACACACCACTCTCCTAACCTAGCTCAAAACATGAACAAACAACCTCACTTATACCAACAGTCTTTCTCACAACAAACAATCGATACACTAACTACATCTCGCTCACTGACACACACTCTCTCTCTCTCTCTCTCTCTCTCTCTCTCTCTCTCTCTCTCTCTCTCTCTCTCTCTCTCTCTCTCTCTCTCTGTGAATTTTGCAAGCAAAAAACAAATAAAAAAAAGAAATAATCCTCAACACCTCAACATTCCTCCCCCCTTACTTTGCCAAATCCATCTTACACAACATTTACGTAATTTTTTTCATAACCCAGTCGCAGTCGGGAACAGGACCTCTACTTCAAGTAACTGGGCCTTCATGTGCTCTCTCATTCACATCTTCCATATCCCTATCATTCATTGTCCTATTCGGATTCCCATCTATACTCCTATCATCTAATATATCAAGCACTATCCCATCTACCTCACTATCATGTGGGGGCTTGTAAGTCTGGCAGCATGGAGTAAATTTTGACATAACGAGACGTAGGTGCTGGAGATTATAAGAGGAGGTTGCAGACGGAAAAAACTCGGCAGGGACGACAAACGCATAGCTATACACCATATACAGAGAGAAACAAGTTATCAGTGCGAAGGGAAAGCAATAACGATAATATACAAAAAACAAAAATACAGTTACAGTGTATGAGCGTGTGAGGGGCCGTTGGTACATGGCTCCCCTCCTGAAAAAGACAAATATGTGAAATAGGTTTATCTGCTCTTGAGAGGCGTTCTGTACATCGGTCGTTTGGCAGGAGATATGCAGGTTTTAAGCAATTAATGGACACCCAGTCTTCTTTGCCACTCATGTTGAGGAGGAATGCTTTCAGCGTACAACGGATCACAAGGGAATGGCCCATGTAAAGGGCGTTAACGCTGGATATCTAGTGTTATTGTGCAGGAAAACGTGCGTTGCCGAGTGCAGATCTGTCGGTATATGTTGCTTATCTGGGGGCTTGTAAGTCTGGCAGCATGGAGTAAATTTTGCCACGTCGAGACGTAGGTGCTGGAGGTTATAAGAGGGGGTTGCAGACGGAAAAAAATAGCCAGGGATGACAAACGGGTGGCTATACACCATATCAGCTGCCGAGACATCCATGGTATCTATAGAGGGGTCCTTAGTCCCAGGAAGACTCGGGGAAACTGGCTAAGCCAGTTTGAGTCCTTGCAGCGAGACATCAAAGCTGCTTTTAAGGTACGTTAAAAACTTTCAACTAAACTATTGACTGCAGGTTTGTATGCAGTTGTTTGATAAAGGGTGATACTCAGGAGATTCTCGAATGATGTCCATAATTGAGAGGTGAAAGTGGTACCCCTGTTGGAGGTAATATGCTCTGGGATACCAAATATCTATCCAGCCTGACAGTAAGGCTGATGTACACTAGGTAGATGTTGCAGCTTCCATGGGAATGGCTCCAGGTCAACGAGTGGAGAGGTCACTGCCAGTAAACAGGTAACCATGTCCTTGTGATGTGGGTAGGAAACCTACAACATCAACAGGAATGTAGGCAAAGCCCCACTGAGGTTGAGGAAAGGTTCCCTCTCGTGATTCCGTATGTCGATGTTCTTCTGAAGTTTGCCATGTAGTACAGGCACGGACCCTATCTTTAGCCTCCTTAGTAATGCCATGCCAAATGAACTTTTTCTTCAGCAGCTGTGCAGTAGATTGGTGTGAAGGATGTGAAAGGCCTACCAGTACCGACGTCACAGAGGAGCAGAGGAGGGTAGTGTTGGAGTCATCGAGAGAGTTTTGACCACTATCTCTTCCACCATATCCCATAGCAATGTGACTACATTTTATTGGGTCAAACTTATTATCAATGCGCACAATATAAACAGGTTCTCGACTTCTATAATTTTGTCTTTGATAAACTTTTCAACGTTACTATACTAAAGAACTTCGTAATTTCTTAAGAAGTAATACTTTAAATTTTATTTATTTTTTATTTTATTTATTTATTTTTTTGTGGGGGAAGGCAGATGATGCTACTTTAGAATTTTAGTCACTTTATAAATTGTCTGCAGCTTTTAGCTGATTTGTGAATTGACCTGGTGAACCAGACAATTCACACATTGCTGGAAAATTTCAATCATTTTACAAATTGTCTGGATTTAGATATTGACTGTAATATATATATATATATATATATATATATATATATATATATATATATATATATAATATATATATATATGTATATATATATATATATATATATATATATATATATATATATATATATATATATATATATATATATATATATATATATATATATATATATGTATGATGACAGCGCACTAAGAATACGGCAGGGTAAGGGGGTCGCAGGGGTCCCTTACCATCCCCTTTAGTTAAGTAGGTAAGGACACATCTTGTAGGTTAGGTTAGGGGGGAAGTTTAGGGTAGTTGATGTCCATATTTTATGCTCGCTAGAGGAACTGACCGCTGATATACAAAGACTCCAGGTGGGGTTATAGGGATGGGTACATGGGAAGGAATCACTGGGTTATGACTTGTCTTAGGGTAAGAGGGGTTATAGGGATGGGTTGTTGGGAAGCGACTCAGTGTCTTTATATAGCTACATAATTTTGCAATTCATATACATATATAGTTAATAAAATTTAAAGCACATGACACGTGATGTACCTGGATGTAAATAATAACATGTATATATATATATATTTATATATATATATATATATATATATATATATATATATATATATATATATATATATATATATATATATATATATATATATATATGTATATATATATATATATATATATATATATATATATATATATATATATATATATATATATATATATATATATATATATATATATATATATATATATATCCTGATCTAACCCTAACACTAGTACTTAGAAGACAACTCATTGCCTCACTTATACTGTATAGTATTTTATAGTAATGGTGGTAGTATAATCATTACCCTAAATTTTCAGAATGTGCTCTCTTAACGTAAATTTCTAATATACTATGTTATTCATCCTATAAAAACTAATTTCAAAATACGATATGGGATATGTGTAGTGATAATAAGTAAGAGAAGCAATAATTCACGCAAAGTAGACTGTAATTACACAGGCAGGCATCTTAACAAAGTCCATTTACTTAACTTCCAATTGGCTCAAAACATGCCATTGTCAGGTAGGTAAGAAAAAAAGGATCCCACTTCATAAAAGAATCTTTCTTTTTGATACAACTTGGATTTATTATTATGATTATCACTATCATACTTAGTAGTAGTAGTAGTAGTAGTAGTAGTAGTAGTAGTAGTAGTACAAATGTAAAAATTTTAATAGAATAGGGCAAAACAATCATGAAGCTGTTGAAAGAAAGGGAGAGTAAGAGAAACTGGTAATTTAGAGGAGGAGTGGAAGTTAGCAAAAGAAAATTTTGTTGGGATTGCAAGTGAAGTATGTGGCAAGAAGGTTGTTGGAGGCAGCATGTGGAAGGGCAGTGAATGGTGGAATGAAGGAGTGAAGGTAAAAGTGGAAGAGAAAAAGAGGGCTTTAGAAGAATGGCTGCAGAGTAATAGTATAGAGAAGTATGAAAAATATAGAGAGAAAAATGTGGAAGTAAAGCACAAGGTACGTGAGGCAAAGAGGGCAGCTGACCTGAGGTGGGGTCAGGGATTGGGTCAGTCATATGAAGAGAATAAGAAGAAGTTTTGGAAAGAAGTGAAGAGAGTAACAAAGGCTGGCGCAAGAATTGAAGAGACAGTGAAAGATGGAAATGGAAGGTTGTTAAAAGGAGAGGAGGCAAGGAAAAGGTGGGCAGAATATTTTGAAAGTTTGCTGAATGGTGAGGATAATAGGGAGGCAGATATAATTGCTGTTCCAGGTGTTGAGGTGCCAGTGATGGGAGATGAGAATGAGAGAGAGATTACAATAGAGGAAGTGAGGAGAGCACTAGATGAAACGAGAGTAGGAAAAGCATCTGGTATGGATGGTGTGAAAGCTGAGATGTTGAAGGAAGGGGGTGTGACTGTACTTGAATGGTTGGTGAGATTGTTTAATATGTGTTTTGTGTTGTCAATGGTACCAGTAGATTGGGTTTGTGCATGTATTGTACCACTATATAAGGGTAAGGGAGATGTGCATGAGTGTTGTAATTCAAGAGGTATTAGTTTGTTGAGTGTAGTTGGAAAAGTGTACGGTAGAGTAATGATTAATAGGATTAAGGAAAAAACAGAGAATGCAATCTTGGAAGTACAGGGTGGTTTTAGAAGAGGTAGGGGTTGTATGAATCAGATTTTTACAGTTAGGCAGATATGCGAGAAATATTTAGCAGAAGGTAAGGAGGTGTATGTTGCGTTTATGGATCTGGAGAAAGCATATGATAGAGTTGATAGGGAAGCAATGTGGAATGTGATGAGGTTATATGGAGTTGGTGGAAAGTTGTTGCACGCAGTGAAAAGTTTCTACAAAGGTAGTAAAGCATGTGT
>NC_090760.1:61560746-61570746 GCF_036898095.1 Palaemon carinicauda | reverse complement strand
GCACGTATTTTACATGGCAATACATATTATATAAAATCCCCACATGTATGTATCAACAGATAATAAACACATATGTACAGCATATGTATAATTATACACAAATCAGAAAGACTAATATCTCACTCGTATACGCAATATGAGGTACATAATTCTCAAGTTAGAAATCAGGTGTAACTAGAGTCAGGTCGGCTTTAATAAATTAGAATTTATGAAGCTTGAAGATCTCTTTGCATATGAATGCACAAATTTTATTAATTCCATATCACACAGTTAAATTATTATCAACATTCCTTTTCTTTATAAAACTGGACTATGGTAAAAAAGGTTTCTTAAAAAAAAAAAAAAAAAAATCAGTTCTTTTCTTAAAAGTCAGCATCGGCTAATTGGAATCCTCCCTCCCTTTGAATATGGGAATAAAGCAGTCTTTATTACTTCTCTAATCTCCTCTTAATGACTTATTTGCATCAAAACCTTAGAAAATAAGATGGGGCCCAAACAAAATACCAGACGACTAATAATTTGTTCAGTATCAAGTGGTTATTTCTTTTTTCCCACTTTTAGCTCTACACTGTTAATGAACACCCATTTTTAATCGGAAATTCAGTAAAATATATTGTTCTTAGCCGTATTTCAGTAAATACAGGCGACCGTTATTCTTACTTTTCTTTGTTATTATCTTTTACAGGTTGGTGACCGTAATCTTTCCTTAACGTCAATATATCCGTTTTAAAACTGTAACTGTCTGGCAACATTTATTCCAGGATTTCTACCGTTTTTATGGCCAATTTACAAGTGTATATTTAAGGGTCAGTTACCTGATGTACCCTCTCCAATGATTCTCTCTCACCAAATCTATTCTCTCCATATCATCCTTCACTTTATCTCACCATCTAATTCTCGGTCTCCCTCTTTATTTCCCCACTCCACAAGTTCCTCCAAAGCCCTCATCACTCTCCCCACCACCCATCCTCAACACGTGCAAACACCATCTCATTAATGACATTTTCATCACCTATGTAATATTTACTATACATGACATTCTTCCTATTTCATCATTTTCCATTTTTTTTAAACAGCAATAATACACCTTAAAATTCACATCTATGTTCTCTCAAGCTCTGCTTTCCAATTTATACATTAACACTGATTTTGTAACTGTGCTACAGATCTTGACTTTTAGCTTGATTGTCATTTTCTTATCACATACCACTTGTACTACCTCTCTTCTCTTCCCCAAGCCGCTTTTATCCCATTCTACACTTCGAACTCACATTCTCCCTTTTGATTTATAGTAGAGTCTAAGCATCTAAATTTTTCCACCTTTTTTGATAACCGAGCCTCAACTATCATATACAGCTATCCAATCCCTACCTCCCAAACTGTTCACGATAAAATTAGTTTTAACCCTATTTACCCACCCACGAGATATCTTTCTCCAGGGACTCCTGCCTTTAAACAACCCTTCTCTGTTACCCTTCCATATTTCCAGAAATAATCATCATGTCATCTACATATTCCAACTCTCACAACGCTTCATTTCTAATCTGTTCTCTTAACACATTCAAGACCAGCACAAACAAACAAAGGTGTAATGTTGACCCTTGGTATAATTTAACACTAAAGGACAAGTCCCACAGAACTATGGATGGAATAGGAATGAATCCAGAATGCCAATTTTGCTGGTTTCTAGCCATCCGCAAGCATTCGCAGCAAAAATGCCTTTTCTTTCTGCAATGCTGTGCGAATATGAGCCATATGAATGACACGTATTAAGAATGTGTGGATGACTTATTATGAACAAAATTGGGAGGCATTGCGGAGCTCGTCCTGGGGTTTAAAAAACTCTTTATTGTTGTACCCCTGCAATATTAGTAAACATTATAGTTTTACCTCATATTAATTTTCAGCATTTTCTATTCAAATCTACTCTCGAGCTTTGCAATTCCATCCATGATTCACTATATATATACATATATATATATATATATATATATATATATATATATATATATATATATATATATATATATACTTATATATATATATATATATATATATATATTTATATATGTATATATATATATATATATATATATATATATATATATATATATTGCATACGTGTATATAAATATTCCCAAATATGTTGTGTATTATATATATATATATATATATATATATATATATATATATATATATATATATATATATATATATACATATCTATTTATACATATATATGTATATATATACATATCTATTTATATATATGTATATATATATATATATATATATATATATATATATATGCATACACACACACACACACACACATATATATATATATATATATATATATATATATATATATATATATATATATATATATATATATATATATATATAAACATTCACAAATATGCTGTGTACTAACTATATATATATATATATATATATATATATATATATATATATACATATATATATATATATATATATATATATATATTTATATATATATATATATATATATATATATATATATATGTATATATATGTAAATATATCTATATATATATATATATATATATATATATATATATATATATATATATATATATATTTATATATATATGTGTGTGTGTGTGTGTATGTGTGTATATGTGTGTATATGGTATGAAGAGTGATATATATATATATATATATATATATATATATATATATATATATATATATATGTATATATACGTTTATATATACATATATATATATATATATATATATATATATATATATATATATATATATATATATATATATATATATATATATATACGTAAGCTAGCTTCATCTCCGTACCAGTTACTTTATTGTAACATATTCTTAATGAGAAAAGTGATACCAATATCATCAAGTTTTATATCTATCGTTTTGCAATGTGATAACATCCCTGCATGCTTTTCAGCGCAATTTAGAATAAATATAATGGAAACATATACACCAAGTCACTTTCCATTCATAGAACTTAACTTATAACATTAATTTTAGTGCATATATATCAATTTCACCAAGAGCAGTACTGCTCTAAGAATATTAATTGACTTTGGCCTTTGCGATCGACTGGCTTTTATGTCTTCTTGGTATAGCTGTGTATTGGAAGGATTTTTTAAATATTCTTATTGGGAGAAATGAGGGCATGTCATCGTTAAAAAATTAGCGTTGCCCTAACAATTTAATAACAGCTTTACTGTATTGATGTAAATTTCCATATTGAATTCGGGTATTATTACGTTGGCAATCTATTTATTGAGTATTTTCAATGATATAGCGCACAGTTTTTTTTTTTTTTTTTTTTTTTTTTTTTTTTTTTTTTTTTTTTAATTCAGGAAAACAAACCCTCAAACATAGCCACTGTACCATAGTCTTCTTTCACTCTCTTAGGGGTGTAGTTATTTTGTTTGAGAGTGCAATTAGGCACACTACTATCCTATTTCTCTTCCTCTTTTTTCTTCGTTTGAAGTTTTTATAGTTTATATTTGAAAGATATATTCTAATATTGTTATTGTTCTTTAAATATTTAATTGTAATTTTTCATTACTTCTCTTGTAGTTTATTCATTTCATTGTTTCCTTTCCTCAGTGGGCTTATAGCATCCTGCATTTCCAACTGGGGTTGTAGCCTAGCCTGTACCAACAACAACAATAATAATAATAATAATAATAATAATAATAATAATAATAATAATAATAATAATAATAATAATAATAATAATAATAATAATAATAATAATAATAATAATAATAATAATAGCTTATCCTTTAATTTCTTTGTAGGTTTTGTTACAATTTGTCATGAAAACCTAATTTTCTCCAAATTCGAAATGCCAAAGTTTATGGACGTCATCTCCATTAAATAGTCCATAGTTGTAGAGACATTTAGATTTTGTTTTACTCTTTTAAAAGAAAGTGTAAATGCTATGATAAGAGCATGAGGAAGTTCTGCGTTTTATCTTAAAAGTACAATGGAAATGGAGTCTCAAATTAGTGTTAGCACATAATGAACGATGAAAATATCATGGAAATTTTCAAGACTATATATGCTATGCCAGTTCCATTCGAGACAACTATGGAAATACATCTGAGAAAATTACATGATGTTTGCATTCCCTTTCTGGCTCACTTTTATAAACAATCTTTGGTTACCGTTATCCAATCGCTATTGGTTCGCAAATTATACGCTATGTATCTGGAATGCATTCATATAATTCGTAGTATGGATGTGTTAGTTATGTTATACATTCGGTATATATACACGATACATACGCTCCCATTCCAATCCCAACACGCAATAACCCGTGAGTTGCGGATAAAGGCCGAACACAGTAGATGTATTGCGTCTCAACTACAAATGAATTAACTATAAAATCAAAACATATCACATACTCCCATCCGCAAGCAAAATTTTGAGCAGTTCAAAATCCTCGGAACGGAAGAAGAAACCAGTGCAGATGCATTGTTGAGGTTGGCCAATTGATTTCAGCATGAATCATGAATAATGAGTATGTTTAGCAAATATCGATCGCTATTCGGTCGCAATTCACCCGGAAGCCCTGTGGGACACGGCCATAACTTCAAAGGTTTCTGTTTCCCAAAATGCTTTTATTAATTTTGTCTTTGTTTTGTTGCGTATCATTTTAATCATTCTAACCATCTTCCTTGAGACTTTCCTCTTCCCCAACCACCATAAGGTGAATTCTTTTGGGATTCTATCAAAAGCCTTCTCTATATCTAGAAAAGTACAGAAAAACTTCTGGTTTATCTCTATCCTCTTTTCTTGTAGAAGCTTTATAAACAAATATGGCATCCATAGTCCCTTTCCTCCTCATGAATCCATACAAAAATATCAATATAACCATTGGTTGGCATGCAATATCATGATGGTTCTGCCAGTTTCGCTAATACCAGAGATTTACTTGAACATATATAAACACTTTACCTTCAATATATGAGGCCCTTAGCTTACATATAAATGCAAAAAAAAAAAAAACAGAAAAAAACCTGTTATAGTACAACAGTCTAAACCAGATCATGTGCCTATCTTCACTGTTGATGATACAAAACTGCATATGGGGCTACTTTTAAAATACCTTGGTAGCCAAGATGTATGAAATATAACACATGTTTTTGCCAGATTGAGAACCAGCGCGTTTTTTTTTTCTTAGAAAAATGTATCTGAGACCGACCATTAATATTCATGTATATAAAGCAGTAAGTACCTCAACTTTTCTGTATTGAGCAGAGGCCTAAACTTTATGTAACGCCATCTCAAGTAATTGGAACATTTTCACATTTCTTGTTTGCAGAAAATTTAAAAATTAACATAATAAGATCGGATTTCACACACAGAAGCCATGCTCAGTAAACACATACATAGCTATTCTGCTTACGTGATTAGTATACTTGAAGAACAGTTATCAAAACTAATTCGATTCAGACAACTAAAAAATGGCCACCAACGAACAATACACCCTTAAAGGAGATACAAGGGCTAAGCCAGGTCAGCCTCCAAGAAAGACAAAAAATCCACCATCTACCCTGAAAACCATAACTAGCAGCCATATGTTCTGGAGTATGAGTATTAGCAACAACGGAAAAATTACTTTTGGGTCTACACCTCCATAAGCATCAAGGTCTATCATGAGAGCTTTATTTTCACGAGATCAAAAAGCTAGCCTAGTTAGTTTAGCCCCAGGAAAACAAGAATGAGGAAGTTCTAGTTTCTCATTATTCTGCTTACTGTCAAACACATCATCCAAAATGGCTGCCATTTCCTTTGAGCAATGAGAGTCACAGCCATCTATTTTAAGTAAAGGAGGAACTGTTGCATCTACACCAGAGAGTACAGATTTATGGGTAGTCCACCACTTATGCTCCTGAGTTGTACCAGAAAGGGTTTATTTTATGGTTAAATTGTATTACTTTTCAGTTGAAGCATCAACTTTCTTAGCAAGATGATAAACCTCCTGCTTCTCCAAATAAGCACGTCTACAATCATCATTGGGCCATGGTTTGTCTTTCAGTCGATATCTTAGGACACGAGAAGGGATATGCCTGTTAATTATGTTGACTAGATTCTAATTCAAAGGGGGCAACAGGAACAGCATTACTATAAAATTGTGACAAATTCAAGCCCAAAAGATCATGTAAAATCCCATAACAGTCTGCTTGAGATTTCATATAAATCTTACATGAGTATGATACTTCAGGGACAGTCGCATCTTCACTACTAATGAAATCGATGCATGATCAGATATTCCAACTGGAGAACCAACCTTACTTGTTATAACGGCTAGGGAGTCGGTGCATACGAGGTCCAAGCAGTTACCAGACCTGTGAGTATCTTCACTTATGATATGTCCCCAGCCTGTTTCAGATCTAGAAAAAAATCCTTTTGGTATAAACCATTTTGATGTCTTATGTGATTTTCAAACTGGAATGGTTTTATATATCATTGTGTATACAAGAACTAAAACTGCTATACTGTACCTGTCGATCAAATTCTGAAACATACAAAGCCATGATGAAAACTATAAAGAATTCTTAATAAGGCAAATGACATATTCTATATACTGATCATAATACATTCGTCATTAAATAGAAAATACTGGTTTTGTGCGTACTGTGTGCGGAACCAAGATAAATATGTAGAAATTCAAGGTTGGTATGAAAAGTTGCGATTGTAAAAAGAAAGAAAAACCATGTCATTGTTCAAGCTGAAAGATTGCTCTCTCTCTCTCTCTCTCTCTCTCTCCTCTCTCTCTCTCTCTCTCTCTCTCTCTCTCTCTCTCTCTCTCTCTCTCTCTCTCTATGTATATATATATATATATATATATATATATATATATATATATATATATATATATATATGTGTGTGTATATATAAATAAATATATATATATATATATATATATATATATATATATATATATATATATATATATATATATATATATAAAGAGAGAGAGAGAGAGAGAGAGAGAGAGAGAGAGAGAGAGAAGAGAGAGAGAGAGAGAGAGAGAGAGAGAGAGAGAGAGAGAGAGAGAGAGTAGCTTCTATAAATTAAACCCTTCCTATATTGAGTAAGTCTATGAAATGAAATTGCTAGTCATACCTCTACCCCTACCCCCTTCTCCTTAGATATACAATGGGGTCTTGTACTGAGAGTGTCTGAAGCAGTACTGTTTGGAATCAAAACTTAAGTAAGCTAGAATAAATTTTAGGTAATATTTGCATACAAAGTATCTAGGGACTATTTTCTGTACTGCACATGTTTCACACACGCTCATACATTTTAACGGTACTTTTTTTATATCTCGCTCGTTTCCTCACTGTTACCAGAACCTGTTTAAGCCTGCCTTTATCTAGATGAATATTTTCTAACTTTTCTGAAATTCCTGTCCAGAACATCTAGTATATAAACTTGCTATCTGTTGAAATAAAGTCAGTTACATTCACCCTGCCTCTCAGTTACAACCTAATGGCCCATTTGCACAATCACCATTGGTGACCACAGGAGAACCAGATCCCTCCTGCCTTCCAGCTCACTGCTGTGTTCTACTGCTTGATGATGCCGCCTTCCGACTCTGACTCTTCTATTAATGCCACACCCATGAAACTACCACCCTTCTCCAGTACTGAGGTATTTGCAACCAAGGAGACACCCAAATAGCGTACTCCATAAAAATATACCCTCTGAAGCAGTACTAATCATTGACAGCCACCTGTATAGCCAAGCTTTTTCAGCTCTCTAAATATCCATTTGGGGACCAAAACGCTTTTCTGGCTCTCAAGGAAATTACCTGTATCGCTTGCCTGCAACCTGCAGCAGATGGCTCTCCTTAGGAGGGCTGCTGTAAAGTAATGTTCTAACAGTTGTCATTGGCCAAAAAATTTTTAAGTAGGGCATTGCCTGTGGTGGTGGCTTCCACTGTCACTAATCTTTTCCTTTTACATGATACATGTATGAGTGTGCAATTTTTGGTAGACACGGGTGGTTGGCATTCTCTTGTACTAAGGCCACTCACCTGTATACGATATAGTCTGTCTAAGCCTACTGACGTCTGCCTGGTGGCTGCCAACAGATCTGTGACTCCCTCCCATTGGTATGAAACCCTCACATATTGTTTTGAAGTGCCATGTATCCTTGGAAGTTTCTCATTGCCAATGGTTAATGTTGCTCACCAACGATTAGTTAATGCAGACCCGTATGCGTCGACAATTTTTCAACCCACCCCCTTAGACCTCACTCTGCCATGGATGCCTACTCCCACCTCCTCATATTGTACCTGGAAGTATTCCATCCATAACTTTTGCCAAATGCCCACAGCTCCCGCCAAACATGGTATTATCACCATATCAAGAACACAGGGTTCCTAGTGTTCACCAGATTCAGTCATCTGGAACACCATCGTTTGGTTGCCACTAAACAAATCTTTGCCAAAATGAAACAAATGGGCCTTTGCTAAAAGGCCTCAAACCCTAATTTGTCACCCCTACACATCATCCTGAAGAAAGATGTGCCCCTGCGTTCGTGTAAGGATTACAGGAGTCTGAATATGAAGACAGACCTGGATCGCTACCCACTCCCAAACATCACTGACATGATCTCTCACTTGAGCAAAGCAAAGGTTATATCCCCGCTCGACCTCCTGAAGGGAGTATTATCAGTGGACCATGAACCCAGAAGACATTCCCAAGGCCGTCATCACCACTCTTTTTGGCACATACTCCTTCAATTAATCCTGTTCTGGTCTTTTTAACGCTGGGGCCACTTTTCAATGTCTCATGGAGGGCATCTTAGGAGACCTCCCCTTATGTGTATATGTAATATATGTAAAATTACATGTTTAAATACATGACATAAGAGGTCAATATGGAATAAGAGCGAGTGTGAGAAAGGCCATAGTCATGTCATAACCAAGATGTGAATGCCAAACCTCAGCAATGTAACATTTTTATGAAGAATAAACACAAATACGAATCGTGAAAAAGAGTTGTGTCGAACCGGATGCAGGTGTCTTCCTATATTAATGTTTAGTTCACATTATGTGTTTAAATGCTGAGATAACTGACTATACAATATCTGTGATATTGATATTTTAGCCAGTTCTTACTTAGATGTCATATGGAGATGTTAATAACTGTTTTTAAAGGAATAAATTATTTTAAAGTTAACTTACCTAGAATTACTTGAAGATGTAACATACTAAGTCTATTATACAACACATTGAAGATGACATTTGATGGGAACCCGAATGTGTGTTAATAACAGTATCACGCCAATATATGTTATGTGGATGATATACTCGTGTTCTATTCCTCCTATACCACCAACGCATCGTGCTCGACTATCGACCACAGAATGGCCTTGTAGTCTGGTAAAACAAAGGTGTCTTTGGCACCAATGACGTGTCCATCTAAGGGCACCACATCACTCCTGAAGGAATCAACCCCCTCCCCGTGAAGGTAGCAGCCATTCAGAACTTCCCTATACCCTGGACTGTCAAAGCACTAGAAGAATTCATGGGCATGATCAACTATTACCAGCCCTCGACACTCTTGACCCTCTCTATGGTTCCCTCAAGGGTAAGCCAAAAGACATGAAATGGGGTACCCATTAAGGAGCCACTTCCTGCAAAACAAAGAATGCCCTATCAACCACTGTTGCTTTCACTTATCCCATGCCACATGCCCCTATCCTTCTCACCACTGATGCTAGTGACGTCACTATTGGTGCAGTACTCGAGCGAGTGGTCAATGGCTTGCTCTGCCCATTAGCCTTCTTCAGTAGAAAACTGTTCAAGGCAGAATCCAGCTACTCTAGCTTCAACTGCAAATTTCTGGTGGTAAATTTAGCTTTCCATTACTTTTGCCACTTCTTAGAAGGTATGCCCTTTGTTATTCGCACAGACCATCTGCCTCAGGCATACATTTTTTGTTGA